>NC_081409.1:842316234-842452035 GCF_030272615.1 Cryptomeria japonica | reverse complement strand
CCCAAGATCATTTTATTTTATTCATTTATAATTATTCTTTAATAAAATATATTATTTTTTAAATCAGGGATTGAGGGATATTCATTTTGTATGGTAGATAAAAAATCTATTGACCTGTGAATAAAAGATTTATTTTCTTATTTTTTTCATATTTTATATATAAAAATATTTAATTTACGATATATAAGATTGTTATTTTTTTACATATAGAATATTATTTTTGTGACTTTAATTTTATTTTGTGGATTAAATTAGTAATGATGAGAAACATATGTTTGAAGGTACTATATGAAATATATTTGTATACATATTTTTTATATATTTAATTCAAGTACTATTTTATAATAACTTTAATTTTGTATGAAATAGAAATTTAATGATATATATAAGACAACAATAGCTACTTGTCCAACTATATTACAAATATTCCTACTTTGAAAGGATTTTGTAGGTAAGATGAAGTGGCAAAGGCCTAATAGGAACCACCACCTACTTGATGGCTCTCTTGAAAGAGTAAAAACTATTAGCACAATCTAATTATAATAAAGGAATGCCAATGGATTGATTTATAGATGTCTTATATGATTAAGATCTTTTTCATTATTGGCATTCAACACATCAATAACACATTGTGATTTTAGATGTTTCCAAACAACTTGAGTAGAAGGAAAATTGAGTTGCATGTGACATCATCAATCATATTAAATCTAAAAAATGTGGATTTTTGAAATCCTAATCTTTTATGCAAGCAACTATAGTGAAATATGCTCATTAATGGGCTTCATAGGGTTGATCCTATTACAAAGCAGAGACATAACATAAAATGGAATCCTCTAGATGAAGGGTGGATCAAAGTGAACTTCGATGGAGAAACGAGAGGAAATTTGGACCAATCAAGTGTTGGCATAAGACACTATTTCGGTGATGCTCCTATGAAGATCGATGATGTCTGGTGCATGATATTTATTAGGAGTTTTCATTGATGGCAACTCAGCCTATTGATCTTATCCAATATGGAGTTTGGGTTATCCTGATGTCTTGATTAGTAAAGTTTGGTATAAGTATGTCGGTGATACTCAGTGTACAGTTTTGGTGAGCATTTCTCTTTTTTGGTGATGTGTTTTTTGTTTCAATGATCAAAGTTAAGTTGATTGAGTCTGAGAAGTAGATTATCATGCAATCCTATCCTTCAGTGTTGTTTCTTGAGCATGTTAGAAGGTCTTGTATCTAGTAGAATAGTAAAGCAAGGTTATCTTCATTATTGGTGGTGTAACGTGTGGACTAGATTCCTTGAGGTGATTCTGGTGGTTGTTGGTAAGTTTGAAGTAATTGGACCAACTTATGGGAAGCATGTGATCATATGTTTTGGAACCGGAATATAGTTCTGTGAAGGTTTGAGCTGACTTGAAGCTACACGTTTCATATTTTGTCAAGTCGACTTGTGGGAGATCAATTTTGTTAGTGTGGATATATAAGATCAACTTGGTTAATTTTTTTGGGTGATGATACGATATGTGAGGTGATTTTGGGAGTGATTGGGTGCAATTTGACATGTGCACCTTAAGTGTTGTTGATCTGGTAATCGGTAGCAGAGCAGAACAAAGCAGTTTTATCAGAACAATAACAGTGGATCATTTTGTGCCTAATTTGAATTGTCATTTGGCATAGTTAGATGTTTTTCTTCAGTTCATTACTTGTTGTAATCATTTTGTATTAGCCTATAAGGCAGTGAGCCTTCCTCTAGGTCATAGCCCTTTTGTAATTGAGCAGTGAGCTCTAGGCAATGTGCCTGAATGCAAGTGCATTCCACTTTTACAATATTATTATACTACTGGCCATAGTATAATAATATTGTGGGTTAAAATACCATTGTGGTTTTCCCCTTTTGGGTTTCCATGTAAAAATATTGATATTATAGTTGTGTGCTTATTTGGGTTTTGTTTTTGCATTTTTCTTTCACTTATTTTCCTCCGGTGGTTGAAGAATCAACTTAATAAATTTGTGAACTACAAAACACTGATTCAGCTCCCCTCTCAATGTTCATTGATTCCAACAATTGGTATTAGAGCCTAGTTCCTCCAAAAAAATTTAACAACTTGAGGAAGATTTGGAAGATTGAGTCAATGGACTCTGATTTGCAGAAACATCTTAGTGTGGCACTTGAAGATCTTGATGAAATGATGAAGGAAAATACTAGTTTGAAAAGAAATCTGAATGCAACTGAAGGATTCATTGAGACATTGAAAGATCAATTGAACATCTCTAAGGAAAAGAGAAAGGAGCTAATGGACAAGTTGCAGGAGAAAGAAGAACAAAGTGTTGCTAATCAAGCCCTACAAGACAAGACAAAATAATGTGAGAAGATGGTCAAGGAGAATGTAGTTTTGAAGAATGAAATGTAGTCTATTATCATGAAGATGACTAAGGAGATTGAAGACCGAAAGAAGAATGAGGAAAATCTGACTCAGTCACTGAAGGATAGATTTGATAAATGCTATAGATTGGCATATGAGAATGATAAGTTGAAGCTTGAATTGGTACAAACAAAGAATGATGGACAAGAAATTCAAAGGCGGATCATAATTCTGAGAAATGAGTTGACTACTACTAATAAGTACAAATAAAAATTCAAATCTAGTTCAGCCCAGTTGGATGAGATGTTGGAGAGTCAGAGACATGAAAAAGACATGTGAGGACTTGGATTTGAGATAGGAGAATCCTCTGGTTCTGGTCAAAGCAATCATCAGAAAAAGAACAAGAAATCACTTGTAAGATAGCTTAATGCCTATAAATTCAATGGTAAATGATTTACTTGTGGTAAGTTTGGTCATATGGCAAGTCAATGTCGAAGTAAGATGAATAATGGGATGATGAATAATATGAACAATGGTCCTACCTTTACTAGTTAATATTTTATATGCAACAACTTTGGTCACAAGTCAAACATGTGCAGAACAATGATAAATAACTTTCAAAACAAGAGATGCTATGCTTTTGGGATGTTTGGACATATATCTAACCAATGCAAGATGAGACCAAATCAAATGAATTTTAAACCTATGTAGAGGAATGTAGTCGGTCATGCATGTAACAAAGTAGGTCAAATTACAAGATATTGTAGAAGCAAGAATGGATTGGTAAAAAAGAACAAATTAGATGAAAAAGGAAAAGCAAAGGTAGATGAAATCAGAGATCAGCATAAGAAGATGTGGGTGAAAAAGGAAGATTCAAACGTGCAAAACAACTCTACACCTGAATTTGGTGATTGAACCTCATCCGATAACTAATCCTTTGTGGCCTTAGGGGGAGTTTTTCATGCAGATCAATAGAACCCTCCCTTGTGAAGATCTAGATCAAGCATGCAGACAATACCCGAAAGAGTGATTTCATACAAAGTAAGATAACCGGAAGCTTTAAGGATGAGCATTTATTACAACTCAAAATTAGGTTTTCAAAGGTTAAAAAGGAATTTCAAAAGTTTATTCTTCACAATGTGAACAAGAGAAAAAAGAAAAGAAGCAGAGTGACAAAGATTTGATAGCAAAAATAGAGCTTGAAGTGATCATTCAACGATTTCTTACACCTAGTTGTGAATGAAGATGTATTTATCCATTCACAAGCTATCTTTTTAAACCCTAAATTCATCAATGGTATCTCCATCTAGTATTGTGATGCAGGAGCATCCCCAGTCTATGAGCAATCTTGCATCAACAAAAAATATTTCCTTTTAGTTTGGTTCTTGTTCAGTTCTATGTGAAGTTTTTTGTGTTCCTATCGGTATGTTCAGTGGCAGCTTTATTTTCATTACAGATCATATTTTTGGTTTCTAGGTTGGTTTATGTGCTTAATTTTGGATTCTTTTCCGACAAGATATTGCTTTCGGTTTGACTGTTTCTGGGTTCTGGGGCAGTTTTGGGCTTACCGATTGGAGATTCTTCTTTTCCGGAGCATTTTCTTAGCCTATGGATATATTTTGGGTCTTTCTTAATGTTCCTAAGTCCTTGGCCAACCTTTCTTTTGATCCACACTTCTTGGTGGTTCTTTTTTGGATAATTTCCTTTCATTCTTGGGGCCGACCTATTTACACATTTCATTTTCCTATCTTGGTAAATGTAATATTTTGTGCCTGATCTGGATATGTTCTAGAGGGTATATATATGGTATTATGTAATGATTTGTAGAGTAATGGAGATCATAATAATGAGTTAGATTTGTGATTAGAGATTCGGTTGACTCTGAGAGTTCCAGATGGATTGTATCTGGCATGTTAGCGGGCATGTAACCGATTGACTACCGGATGTTCTATGATGATTGTATGATGATAACCAGTTAGTTACTAGAGGTTATAAGACAATAATATGATCTATTTCTATAATATTTCTATGTTTTATTATTTCTTTCATTGTGTCACTCTTGCTGCATAAGTCGGTCAGTTCTCTTCTGAGGATTCATTAGTTATGGCTGCATCAATTGGTATCAGAGATGGTTATGAACCAGTTGGTGGAAGAGTTGGTTACAAACTTTGAGGAATTCCTTTGGGTGGACAAATCACCAATTGGAGTTAGGTTGTATGTGTGTCCAATAGATCTTTGAGTGAGAGGCAATTGAAACTGGTAGTTAGATCATCGAGTTGAGGAAATTCACCGGGGAAGAGGAGGAGATGCCACCTAGAAGGATGAACCCCTAGAGGGTAGACCAGATGATCCAAAATGGTACTGAGAGCGGGTGGGTGAATCAGTATAGACAAAAACACATTCCTAAAACTGGTTTGTCAGTAGACACTGCACTTTGACAAACAAACAGTAACACCAGTCTTAAACAGAGTACAACTGGAAAAACCTAGAATAACTAAGTCAAGCATAAACCAGTTGACACTTATCTTTGCATACATTCTAATACTTCATTTCCATTTCACCCTAGTCCATGAATAGGTACTCTATCATCAAAATATGATAACAACTAGTTCAACATGTTTTACCGATAGACATAAGACACTGAACCATCACATGAAACCAACTGGGAAAAACCATGGTGGGGATGAATACCCACAAGCTATTTTGAACTCTTTAGAAGTCCACTCCGTTAGGATCCTAGTCTGGTTAAAGATTGATACAATAGGTTCTATTAGGAACTGATCTTGTTAGGGATCACCCGATTAAGGGATGGCTAGAATACTCGGTTAAGGGTTAAACCTGGTTAAAGGTTACCTTGTTAGAGGATTTCAAGAACTCAATAGTTTTGAGTCACCCTGTTAAAGGATTTACAGTAAGCCGGTTAAAGCTACCCTGTTAAGGGATTTCTCAACTTTTCAATTGGTTAGAGATCAATAGGTATTATAATGACTTGGTAATAGCACTCAATGCCAATGCAGATCTGCTTTAGCTCCTCTTCACCTTCTGCACTTTCACTCTGCAGGTATCACTTCTCTCCTCTAGTCTAGCAAGAACCACGTATCACTTCACTTGGATACACACACACAACTTTTGCCAACAACCTCAGAAAGAAACACAACATCGACCTTATAGGAAATAGATAGGTCAGTAGCATAAACCATAAACCAAAAACCTGTTAGGTTAAGTAATTCAAATGGTTCAATCTTGACCATTGAGCACATTGCATTAAATGCAATAGTCTTGAACTGATCTCAAGACGTTCTCCACCATTCATTTTCCATCGCTTTCATGGCGGCTGATAACCCATCATGTATTTTTGACATTTACAGACTTCACACATTCCCAAGGTAGATAGGAACAATCTCCTTCATGCAAGATCCTTCACGTGCACAAGGCTGATGTGGCAACATGATCTATTTTTCATTACAAAGCTAACTCATCACACAAAGTCACCGATTGAGTCACACAAGCTTGAAGCACTTCAACCAGAAACCCTAAGGTTGAGACTACCATCCGGTAGTCATACAAAGCTTCCATGTGCTGGTTCTCATATCAACATGTCGGTTCACCTTGAATAGACATACTGCTTCACTTTGGCACATATACTGGTGCACAATGTTATATCGGTTCTCACATATACTGGTTCTTTACCGGTTCTCTCTTCTTTAGCATATTTGACATCAATGACAACATACAATGTCATTATGTCCTCATACAAGTTCACATAATGCCAACAATCTCCCCCTTTGGCATTGATGGCAATAGACAAAGATATCTCTCCGCTTCACATCTTCCTATATCAATTTCTACAGATATCTTCTCTGCTTCACTTCTTCTCCCCCTTTGACAACAATGCAAAAGTGGAGGCACAAGCTTCCCTGTTCCATTATGTTGCTCCCACTGAGGAGTAGAGTCCTTCAACACATCAATCCTGAGAAAAAAAAATTGACTATGCAATACCTAAGTGATGTGGAGTAAATACCTTTAGTTCACCTCCTGAAGGGGCAGTACCCCTAATTCACCTCTTAAGTACATAAATGTAGCCTTTGGGATAGGCTTGGTCAATATGTCTGCTAACTACTCCTTACTCGAAACATGTTCCAATGCACTCTCTTTGTTCTGAACCTTTTCCCTCAAGAAATGATACTTAAGCTCAAAGTGCTTGGTTCTAGAATGTAAAACTGGATTTTTTGAAATATTGATAGCACTTGTGTTATCACAAAATATGCTTACCAGTTCAGATACATGAACTTTGAAGCCATTTAATACATGCTTCATCCAGATTGTCTGAGTGGAGTTCATGAAAGCTGCAACATACTCCGCTTCCGCTGTAGACTGAGAGATACAACTCTGCTTCTTACTCATCCATGAGACCAGTCTACCATCAAGAAAGAATGCACCACCGATTGTGCTCTTCTGGTTGTCCACATTACCTGCCCAGTCAGCATCTATAAATACTTTCAAGTTGAAATCATTGCTATATGGATACCACAATCCATAGTCAACTGTTCTCTTCAGATACCTAAGAATCTACTTGACTGCAACCAAGTGGGATTCTCTTGGACTTTTCTAGAACCTTGTAGTAATGCCAACTACATGTGCAATATCTAGTCTGCTATGCACTACATAATGCAACTTACCAATCATTGATCGGTATTCCTTCTAATTAACCAATATTGTGTCATCCTCTTTGGATAGTTTAAAACCAGTCAGCACCGGTGTACCAACCGGTTTGCTATCTTCCATGCCAAAGGTCTTCAACACCTCTTTGACATAATTTGACTGAGTGATAAAGATTCCATCTTTCATCTACTGAATCTACAGTCCAATGAAGAACTTAATCTCCCATATGAGTGACATCTCAAACTCTTTCTTCATCTTATCTGCAAACTCATGACTCATCTTGTCATCTCCACCAAAGATAATGTCATCAACAAATACCTCACAGATTAGGATCTGATCTCCTTTAGATTTCAAGTAGATATTGCTATCTTCGCTTGTTCTTTCAAATCCAATTTTCACAAGATGGGAGTGCAGACGTTCATAGCATGCTCTAGGTGCCTGCTTTAGACCATATAGGGCTTTATGTAGCCTACATACCATGTCACTATCTTCCGATAGGGAAAACCCACCTAGTTTATCTACATACACCTCGTCTTCAAGTACACCATTTAGGAATGCAGATTTTACATCCATTTGATATACTTTGAATCCTTTAAAAGCTGCATATGCAAGAAGCATACGAACTCCTTCCAATCTGGCTACAGGAGCAAAGGTTTCTCCATAGTCTTCTCCTTCTTCTTGGGCATATCCTTTCCACACCAGTCTGGCTTTGTTTCTAATCATTGTACCATCCTCATTCAGCTTATTTCTGAAAACCCATTTGGTACAGATGACATTTTTATGCTCTAGTCTGGGTACCAAAGACCATGTACCATTTTTCTCTATCTGGTCAAGTTCCTCTTCCATTGCCTTGATCTAGTCTTCATCTTTATGTGCCTCTTTGAATGATTTAGGCTCAAATTCAGAAACCACACATGAGTTTTCTCTGACCTTTCTTCTTGTAAGGATTCCTGCATCCTTAGTTCCTATGATCTGCTTAGGATCATGATTCAACTTGACATACCGAGGAATGGTCTTAAAAGATTCCTCTTGCTTTTCTTCTTCATCCTCTTCAGATCAGTATCAGCATCTACATCTACTAGTGTACAAACACTGTTACTAGTACTTGGTTGATTGGCAACCGGTTCCTAGAAGGTTATAACCGATTCATTTACCGCTTGCTCACTGCTGGTTTCCTCAGTTTTCTCAGAGGTTTCAGCAACTCTCACATTGATGCTTTCCATAATTCTCTAGGTCCTATTATTGAAACACTTGAGAGCTTTACTTTTGGTGAAGTAAGCTAGGAATATTCCCTCATCACATTTCGCATCAAATTTGCTCTGGTGTTCACTCCTCTTGATGTAACATTTGCTACCAAACACTCTAAAGTAGCTAACCACAAGTGTCTTACCAGTCCAATACTCATAAGGATTTTTATCCTTACCTTTCTTGATGAGTACCCGGTTCATTGTGTAGACTGTAGTGCTCACTGCTTCTCTCCAAAAGGTGTGAGCAACCTTTCCTTGAATCAGCATTGTTCTTTCTTCTTCAACCACTATTTGATTATTCCTCTCTACTAGGCCATTCTGCTGTGGAGTCTAGGGGGAGACAGTTGCATCTTGATGCCATGTTCTTCATAGTAATTGTTGAATTCATTGGAAGTGAATTCCCCTCCTTGATCAGTTCTAAGGCACTTGATCCTTTTATGGCTTTCCTTCTCCACTAATGCTTTGAAAGCTTTGAACTTTCCAAAAGATTCACACTTATCTTTCAAGAATGTGACCCACATCATTCTTGAGCAGTCATCAGTGAGAATCATGATGTACCTATCACCCTGCACACTCCTAGTTTTCATAGGACCACACAAATTAGTATTTAGAAGATCAAGTAAATTGTCACCAGTGAAAGGTTTACCTTTAAAGGTTCAAGAAGACATTTTCCCTAGTTTACATTCTCTGCACAAGGTATTTTTCAATTTTCTCAGCACCGGCAGCCCTCTAACTGCCTTGATCTTACTAGCCTTTACAATTTTGTCAAAGTTTACATGGTAGAGTCTCCTATGCCATATCCAGTTGTCATCAAACTTGGCCATAAGACATGTACTGATATTTGCATTCAGCTGAAATAGGTTTCCTTTGGTCTGCATGCCAATGGCCACCAATTCACCATTCTTTCCTTTGATTCTGCACACTCCATTCTTTAATTCCAGAGTGAGACCACTATCATTCAACTAGGCAACACTTAGAAGGTTGTGTCTATGACCATCAACCCAATACACATTGTCAAAAATGCTCTTTCCATTTAGAGAGATGGACCCTCTACCTTTGACCATAAATGGTGCATCATTACTAAAGCGAACCACACCACCATCATATTCTTCCAAGGATAGAAACTTGCACTGATCACCAGTCATATGGTGAGAATAGCTACTATCAATAATCCACTCATTGGAATTATCAAAGTGGGAGACAAGAGCCTTCTTGTCTGACACATCTTCCTTGACAGCAACAAACACAATATCTTCATTTTCTTCATCTTCTGATTCCTCGTCTGTGACACCTTCATCAACTGCCACAAAACAGTTTCTATAGTTTCCTCCTTTGAATTTCTTGAACCTTTCTGGTTCATCGTTGTTGTCACCATTAGGACAGTTTACAGCAATATGTCCTATCCGGTTGCTCTGTCTTGTTTCATCACTAGTGCTTGCTTCTTTTCCTTTTCTGGATGGTACATCAGAAGCTTTAAAATCTGATTCAGTCTTTTGAACACTGCCATCAAAACTATTCAGCTCATAGGCTGTCAGCTTTACAATAATGGAGTCTAGGGATACCTTAGTCTTGTCTATTGATCTCAGCTCCTGAATAGCAGCAACCCTTATTGCATAGACCGGTAATAAGGATCTCAGAACTTTGCTTACTACAATGGAATCTTCTATTTTACCACCTGCACTCTTGATATCTCCTACAATAGTTTTGATTCTTATTCCATACTGTTGAATGGTTTCACCTTCAACCATCCGCATGTCTTCAAACTTCCCTCTAAGGATTTCTTCCTTAGCTTGTTTTACATGCTCATCACCGCCATAGATATTTTCAAGAGTATCCCATACTTCTTTGGGATTTACTTTATCTTGGACATCAATAAACTCAATGTCAGATAAACTACTAATTAGGGCTTCCATGACTTGCCCATTCTCGTGCATCTCTCTCTTTTGGTCATCGGCGAGAGTACCAGTAGGGGCAACATAAGCATTCTCAACATAGCTCCATTTTTGAGCACCCATACTTTTGATGAATATCTTCATTCTATCTTTCCATATACTAAAAATATCTCTGTTGAACTTTAGACCTTCCCTCTTCATCATTGCACTGGGATATTTTCCTGAAGCGGTTAAGCTTATAACACAAAGGACCTGGAGGACACTCTGTTACCAATTGATAACTCAATGATTAACGGATAGTACCATACTGGTATTGAGAGGGGAGGTGGGGGTGAATCAGTACAGACAAAAACACATTCCTAAAACCAGTTTGTTAGCAAACACTGCACTTTGACAAAGAAACAATAACACCAGTCTTAAACAGAGTACAACTAGGAAAACCCAGAATAACTAAGTCAAGCATAAACCGGTTGACACTTATCTTTGCATACAATCTAATACTTCATTTTCATTTCACCCTCATGCATGAATAGGTACTCTATCATCAAAACATAATAATAGCTAGTTCAACATGTTTTATCGACAGACATAAGACACTGAACCATCACATGAAAATATCACACATGACACAGATTTTTCACGTGGAAACCCAACTGGAAAAAACCATGGTGGGGATGAATACCCACAAGCTATTTTGAACTCTTTAGAAGTCCACTCTATTAGGAGCCTAGTTCGGTTAAAGACTGATACAATAGGTTCTGTTAGGAACCAATCCTGTTAGGGATCACCTGGTTAAGGGATGGCTAGAATACCTAGTTAAGGGTTAAACCCAGTTAAAGGTTACCTTGTTACTGGATTTCAAGAACTCAATGGTTTTGAGTCACCTTGTTAAAGGATTTACAGTAAGCCGGTTAAAGCTACCCTGTTAAGGGATTTCTCAACTGTTGAAGTGGTTAGAGATCAACAGGTATTACAATGACCTGGTAACAACACTCAATGCCAATGCAGATCCGCTTTAGCTCCTCTTCACCTTCTGCACTTTCACTCTATAGGTATCACTTCTGTCCTCTGGTCTGGCAAGAATCACGTATCACTTCACTTGGATACACATGCACAAATTTTGCCAATAACCTTAGAAAGAAACACAACATCAACCTTATAGGAAACAGATAGGTCGGTAGCAAAAACCCTAAACCCAAAACCTATTAGGTTAAGTAATTCAAACGGTTTAATCCCAACCGTTGAGCACATTGCATTAAATACAATAGTCTTGAACTGATCTCAAGATGTTCTCCATCATTCATTTTGCACTGCTTTCATGGCAGCTGATATCCCATCACACATTTTTTCATTTACAGACTTCGCACATTCAAAAGGTAGATAGGAACAATCTCCTTCATGCAAGATTCTTCATGCATACAAGGCTGACATGGCAACATGATCTATTCTTCGTTACAAAGCTAACTCATCACAAAAAGTCACTAGTTGAGTCACACAGGCTTGAAGCACTTCAACCAGAAACCCTGACGTTGAGACTACCAACCGACAGTCATACAAAGCTTCCATGTATCGGTTCTCACATCAACATGCTGGTTCACCTTGAATAGACATACCACTTCTCTTTGGTACACATACCGGTTCACAATGTTATACCGGTTCTCACATATATCGGTTCTTTACTGGTTCTCTCTTCTTTAGCATATTTGACATCAATGACAACATACAATGTCATTATGTCCTCATACCGGTTCTCATAATGCCAACAATCTCCCCCTTTAGCATTGATGGCAATAGACAAAGATATCTCTCTACTTCACATCTTCTCATATCAATTTCTGTAGATATCTTCTCTGCTTCCCTTCTTCTCCCCCTTTGACAGCAATGCCAAAGTGGAGGCACAAGCTTCCCTGTTCCATTATGCTACTCCCACTGAGGAGTAGAATCCTTCAACACATCAATCCTAAGAAAAAAAATTTGACTATGCAATACTTGACTGATGTGGAGCAAATACCTTTAGTTCACCTCCTGAAGGGGCAGTACCCGTAATTCACCTCTTAAGTACATAAATGTAACCTTTGGGATAGGCTTGGTGAATATGTCTGCTAACTTCTCCTTACTCGAAACATGTTCCAATGCAATCTCTTTGTTCTCAACCTTTTCCCTCAAGATATGATACTTAAGCTCAAAGTGCTTGGTTCTAGAATGTTAGACCAGATTTTTTGAAATATTGATAGCACTTGTGTTATCACAGAATATTCTTACCAGTTCAAATACATGAACTTTGAAGCCATTTAATACATGCTTCATCCAGATTATCTAAGTGCAGTTCATGAAAGTTGCAACATACTTCACTCCCCCTGTAGACTGAGAGATACAACTCTGCTTCTTACTCATCCTTGAGACCAGTCTACCACAGAGAAAGAATGCACCACCGGTTGTGCTCTTCTCGTCATCCACATTACCTACCCAATCAGCATCTATGAATACTTTCAAGTTGAAATCATTGCTATATGGATACCACAATCTGTAGTCAACTGTTCCCTTCAGATACCTAAGAATCCACTTGACTACAACCAAGTGGGATTCTCTTGGACTTTTTTGGAACCTTGCAGTAATGCCAACTGCATGTGCAATATCCGGTCTACTATGCACTACATAATGCAACTTACAAATCATTGATCGGTATTCCTTCTCATTAACCAATGTTGTCTCATCCTCTTTGGATAGTTTACAACTGGTCACCATCGGTGTACCAATCAGTTTGCTATCTTCCATGCCAAAGGTCTTCAACACCTCTTTGACATAGTTGGACTGAGTGATAAAGATTCCATCTTTCATCTACTGAATCTGCAGTCCAATGAAGAACTTAATCTCCCCTATGAGTGACATCTCAAACTCTTTCTTCATCTCATCTGCAAACTCATGACTCATCTTGTCATCTCCACCAAAGATAATGTCATCAACAAATACCTCACAAATTAGGATCTGATCTCCTTCAGATTTCAAGTAGATATTGCTATCTTCACTTGTTCTTTCAAATCCACTTTTCACAAGATGGGAGTGCAGACATTCATACCATGCTCTAGGTGCCTGCTTTAGACCATATAAGGCTTTATGTAGCCTACACACCATGTCACTATCTCCAAAGAGGGAAAACCCATCTAGTTGCTCTACATACACCTCCTCTTCAAGTACACCATTTAGGAATGAATATTTTACATCCATTTGATATACTTTGAATCCTTTAAAAGCTGCATATGCAAGAAGCATATGAACTCCTTCCAATCTGGCTACAGGAGCAAAGGTTTCTCCATAGTCTTCTCCTACTTCTTGGGCATATCCTTTACACACCAATCTAGCTTTGTTTCTAATCATTCTGCCATCCTCATTCAGCTTATTTCTGAAAAACCCATTTGGTACTAATGACATTTTTATGCTCCGGTCTGGGTACCAAAGACCATGTACCATTTTTCTCTATCTGGTCAAGTTCCTCTTCCATTGCATTGATCTAGTCTTCATCTTTATGTGCCTCTTTGAATGATTTAGGCTCAAATTTAGAAATCATACATGAGTTTTCTCTGACCTTTCTTCTTGTAAGGATTCCTGCATCCTTATCTCCTATGATCTACTTAGGATCATGATTCAACTTGACATACCGAGGAATGGTCTTAACTAATTCCTCTTTCTTTTCTTCTTCATCCTCTTCTCCATCAGTATCAGCATCTACATCTACTGGTGTACGAACACTGTTACTAGTACTTGGTTGACTAGCAACCGGTTCCCAGAAGGTTACAACCAGTTCATTTACCACTTGCTCACTATCGGTTTCCTCAGTTTTCTCAGAGGTTTCATCAACTCTCACATTGATGCTTTCCATAATTCTTTGGGTCCTATTATTGAAACTCTTGAGAGCTTTGCTTTTGATGGAATAACCTAGGAATATTCCCTCATCACATTTCGCATCAAATTTGCTCTGGTGTTCAATCCTCTTGATGTAACATTTGTGTCTGAGACCATCAACCCAATACACATTGTCAAAACTGCTCTTTCCATTTAGAGAGATGGACCCTCTTCCTTTGACCATACATGGTGCATCATTACCAAACCGAACCACACCACCATCATATTCTTCCAAGGATAGGAGCTTGCACTGGTCACTAGTCATATGGTGAGAATAGCCACTATCAATAATCCACTCATTGAAATTATCAAAGTGGGAGACAAGAGCCTTCTTGTCTGACACATCTTCCTTGACAGCAACAAACACAATATCTTCATTTTCTTCATCTTCTGATTCCTCATCTATAACACCTTCATCAACTACCACAAAACAATTTCTTTGGTTTCCTCCTTTGAATTTCTTGAAACTTTTTGATTTGTCCTTGTTGTCACCATTAGGACAGTTTACAGCAATATGTCCTATCTGGTTGCTCTGTCTTGTTTCATCACTAGTGCTTGCTTCTTTTCCTTTTCTGGATGGTATAACAGAAGCTTTAAAATCTGATTCAGTCTTTTGAATACTACCATCAAAACTATTCAACTCATAGGCTGTCATCTTTCCAATGATGGAGTCTAGGGATACCTTAGTCTTGTCTATTGATCTCAGCTCCTGAATAGCAACAACCCTTATTGGATAGACCGGTAATAAGGATCTCAGAACTTTTCTTACTATAGTGGAATCTTCTATTTTACCACCTGCACTCTTGATATCTCCTACAATAGTTTTGATTCTTATTCCATACTGTTGAATGGTTTCACCTTCAACTATCCACATGTCTTCAAACTTCCCTCTAAGGCTTTCTTCCTTAGTTTGTTTTACATGCTCGTCACCGCCATAGATATTTTCAAGAGTATCCCATACTTCTTTGGGATTTACTTTATCTTGGACATCAATAAACTTAATGTCAGATAAACTACTAATTAGGGCTTCCATGACTTGCCCATTCTCCTGCATCTCTCTCTTTTGGTCATCGGTGAGAGTATCGGTAGGGGCAACATAAGCATTCTCAACATAGCTCCAGTGTTGAGCACCCATGCTTTTGATGAATATCTTCATTCTATCTTTCCATATACTGAAATTATCTTTGTTGAACTTTGGACCTTCCCTCTTCATCATTGCACTGGGATATTTTCCTTAAGCGGTTAAGCTTATAACACAAAGGACTTGGAGGACACTCTGATACCAATTGATAACTCAATGACTAACAGATAGTACCAAACTAGTACTGGGAGGAGAGGTGGTGAATCAGTATATACAAAAACACATTCCTAAAACTGATCTATCAGTAGACACTGCGCTTTGATAAAGAAACAGTAACACCAGTCTTAAATAGAGTACAACTAGCAAAACTTAGAATAACTGAGTCAAGCATAAACCATTTGACACTTATCTTTGCATACAATCTAATACTTCATTTCTATTTCACTCTAGTGCATGAATAGGTACTCTATCATCAAAACATAATAATAGCTAGTTCAACATTTTTTACTGACATACATAAGACACTGAACCATCACATGAAAACATCACACATGACACACAGATTTTTCACGTGGAAACCCAACTGGGAAAAACCATGATGGGGATGAATACCCACAAGCTGTTTTGAACTCTTTAGAAGTCCACTCTATTAGGAGCCTAGTCCAGTTAAAGACTGATACAATAGGTTTTGTTAGGAACCAATCCTATTAGGGATCACCCATTTAAGGCATGGCTAGAATACCCAGTTAAGGGTTAAACCCGATTAAAGGTTACGTTGTTAGAGGATTTCAAGAAATTAATGGTTTTGAGTCACCTTGTTAAAGGATTTATAGTAAGCTAGTTAAAGCTACCCTATTAAGGGATTTCTCAACTGTTGAAGTGGTTAGAGATCAACAGGTATTACAATGACCTGGTAACAACACTCAATGCCAATGCAAATCCACTTTAGCTCCTCTTCACCTTCTGCACTTTCACTCTGTAGGTATCACTTCTCTCCTCTAGTCTGGCAAGAATCATGTGTCACTTCACTTGGATACACATGAACAACTTTTGCCAACAACCTCAGAAAGAAACACAACATCGACCTTATAAGAAACAGATAGGTCAGTAGCAAAAACCCTAAACCCAAAACCTGTTAGGTTAAGCAATTCAAACAGTTCAATCATGACCGTTGAGCACATTGCATTAAATGCAACAGTCTTGAACCGATCTCAAGACATTCTCCATCATTCATTTTCCACCACTTTCATGGGGGCTAATAACCCATCATGCGTTTTCATCATTTAGAGACTTCGCACATTCTTGAGGTAGATAGGAACAATCTCCTTCATGCAAGATCCTTCACATGCACAAGGCTGACATGGAAACATGATCTATTCTTTGTTACAAAGCTAACTCATCACACAAAGTCACCGATTGAGTCACATAGGCTTGAAGCACTTCAACCAAAAACCCTAAAGTTGAGACTACCAACCGGTAGTCATACAAAGCTTCCATGTACCAGTTCTCATATCAACATGCCGGTTCACCTTGAATAGACATACCACTTGACTTTGGCACATATACCAGTTTACAATGTTATACTGGTTCTCACATATACTGGTTCTTTACTGGTTCTCTCTTCTTTAGCATATTTGACATCAATGACAACATACAATGTCATTATGTCCTCATACCGGTTCACATAATGCCAACAGGTGGATTTCAAGAATGATATGAGGAACAAAATCCAGAACGAATTGGCTGGTTTGCGGAGAAATCTAGAGTTTGAGGATGAGTACAAAGAAGATAAAGAAGAGCTCCAAGAAGAAGAGGCTCAAGCACCAGAGGAAAAAAGAGAGGAATTATTTGTGAGAGCAATCACACAATCAAGTAAAGTTCATAAAGTGGAGGTTTCAAAAAAAATTGGAACGCTGAACCCGAAGGATCTGATTGTTTGAATCAGAGACTTGGAGGATTACTTTGAGTTTGAGGATGTCAAGGATCCACAGAAAGTCTCATTGGCACAGACTAAGTTGAAAGTGCATGATGCCTTATGGTGGAAAGAATTGCAGAGTGGAGAATGGTGAAATGAAGATCATTCGGTGGAGACAGTTAGTTGCAAGATTAAAGGCAAAGTTCATACTAGGAGACTATGAGCTAGAACTGTTTCAAGAAGTTGTAGAACCAGAAGTAGAGAAACATGACTATGAAAGAGTATACTGAGGAATTCTAGAAGGTGATGATCAGATTTGGACATAGAGAGATGGATACAGAAAAGGTGGTGAGGTGTATAAATGGACTTGCATTTAACATTTAGGATGAGATGAGTATGTTGAGGGTTTCCATAGTTGAAGAAGCTTACCAGTATGCTTTGAAGCTTGAGGAGAATGTGAGAAGAAGATAGTCGAATAATGCTAGAGGGAAGGAGAGATTCAAGGGGCAAATAAGTAAAGAGAAGCCGATTGTGTAAGATGAATCAAAACCTAAGTGGAGCAAAGAATTAGATCAGAAAACACAGAGGAAAGGTAGTGGTAGTACTAGCAGAGAATTTCTTGACAAATGTTTCAAGTGTGGAGAAACCGGCCATAGATTTTATGAATGTAAGTAGGGAATGGAAAGAAGTGTGCAAAATGAGGAACCTGAAGGTGAAGTTACTGAAACTGATTGTGCACTAGAGAAAGGAGAATTCCTTATGTTTAGAAGAGTCATGATGGAGAAAAGAAATGAAGATACCTGACCTACTCAAAGAAGGAGTCTTTTTAGGACTATGTGCAAATTAGGTGGTAAGAGTTGCATGGTTATTGTGGATAGTGGAAGTACTGATAATTTGGTATCTGGGGAGATTGTAGTGAAGCTTGGATTGAAGAGGCTTGAGAACCCTTGTCCTTACAAGGTAAGTTGGTTACAAGATGATCAAAAGTTAGAAGTAAATGATCAATGTTTGGTGAGTTTTAATACTGGGCCTTTTAGGGATGAGGCCCTATATGATGTTGTATCTATGAGTGCTTCTCATGTCTTGTTGGGAAGACCTTGGTAGTTTGATAGAGGAGCTATTTATGACTGTAGAAGAAACCTAATCACTATTGAGAAGGATGGGCAAAAGTTCTTATTGTCTTCTTTGAAGGAGAAAGAGAAGGAGGTGAAGAATCTGAGTCTTGAGAGAAGTTGCAGTACTGAGAAACTAGTTGTAGAGGTTATACCAGAAGGTGGCATTAATTTGTAGAAGGATTTGCTAGATAAGTATGATAACAAGATAGAACCGGATGACATAAACCTTATGGTGACAAACCGGATGAAGTATTGTGGCAAAGATAAATCTGAGTTGCAAAAGAAAGAGAGTAGTAAGAAGAGACAATATGCAGATCTAAAGGAAGGGAAGAAAAATAAAGAGAGTCAGAAGTTAGAGAATCCAGTTGAGGTTCCAAAATAGATAAGGAAGAGTTTTGCAGATAAGGAAGCAATTAGGATTAGAAATGAGCTTGGGATCTATAAACTAAATCCTTTTCAATGTTCATGAGTTCCCTCTCATGGAAAATCTCTTTCTACCTAAGTTGTCTGATGCAAGAGCATCCCTGGTCTATGAGCAATCTTGCATCAACCAAAAATATTTCCTTTCAGTTTGGTTCTTGTTCAGTTTTGTGTGTAGTTTTCTGTGTTCCTACTGGTATGTCCTCGTGGCAGCTTTCTTTTCATTGAAGATTGTATTTTTGGTTTCTAGAATAGTTTATGTGCTTAATTCTAGATTTTCAGTCCATTTGGATTCTTTTTCAATAAGATATTGCTTCCAATTTGACTATTTCTGGGTTCCAAGGCAGTTTTGGGCTTACCGATTAGAGACTCTTCTTTTCCGGAGTGGTTTATTGACGTGTGGATCTATTTTGGGTCTTTCTTAATGTTCCTAAGTCCTTAGTCTACCTTCTTGTTATTCCACACTTCTTGGTGGTTCTTTTCTGGTCAATGAATTTCCTTTCATTCTTGAGGCCAACCTATTTACACTTTTCATTTTCCTATCTTGGTAAATGTAATATTTTGTGGTCGACCAAGATATGGGTATATATATGGTAATATATAATCATTTGTAGAGTAGTGGAGATCATAATAAGGAGTTAGATTCATGATTAGAGATCCGATTGAATCTGAGAGTTCCAGATGGATTGTATCTAGCATGTTAACCTGCATGTAACTAGTTGACTACCAGATGTTCTATGATGACTGTATGATGATAATCGACTAGTTACTGGAGGTTCTAAGACAATAATATGATATATTTCTATAATATTTCTATTTTTTATTATTGCTTTCATTGTGTCACTCTTGCTACATAAGCTAGTCAGTTCTCTTATGAGGATTCACCGGTTATGGATGCATCACATTGCTACAACTCTGGTAGTTGAAATTTCTGATAGAGCAAGGCTCATTTTCAAAAAGCATCATTTCAAATCTATTGAAGATGATCTGAAAGGAGAATTTTCTTGAGTCTCGTACGATCTTATTCATAATGAAGACATTGGGGTATATATTCACTGTAATATTGAACAACTTGGCAATGCAAACATGCTTACACTCTATAACAAGCATATGGTGGATAGTCTGGTAAATTTGAAGCCGAAATACAAGATTCTTCATGACAACGGTTTCGCACAATTTATCCATTTTCCTATATTTGATGAAGCGGGATCAGTCCGGTACATTATAAGAAGGTTTCTTGATGAATTCATATGGCTGGACATACCTCATAAGATTACAAAGCAAACCATTTAAGTAGTCAAATGCTTGAGTGCAATCGATGAGATTCCTAGTTTGAGGAAAGTATAGAACGCCACTGTGGAAACTATTACTGGTTCCCAATTTGACAACCAGTCAATGAAAATAAGTGGCATAGTTGAGCATGATGTAAGATTTTTTCTCAATGGTGGTGGGCTACAAGGTATATCAATCCAGAAGGCAGAACTTAGTCTTCGGTACTGCCATGTTCACTGCATATGAGATGCTCAAGGAGGATAAAAGGTATGATCTTTGTTCAATACTCCTAAGTGAATTGATAAGAAAATTGAAGAAAATAAAGCAAGATAAGAAACATACCTTGAAGTTTGGATCCCTTATTATCTGTTTAGCATTATATTTCATGAATGAGATCCCTGGTATAGAAAAAGTCCAATGGGATTATGATAAACTGGTGGCTATACAAATTAAGGAAGGATTGTTGGGTATAGGTGACAATGTAATGAGAAAATCTACCTTATGGGGACATTTCAAGAACTTCAAGCCACTATTAAAGACAAAGAGAGAATTCGTAAGACCATAGTAGAGAAATATGAGAAAACTATTTGTTTAATGGTGGACAAGGATCAATACCCGATGGAGGCAGTTGAGCCAAGACCTATGTGGATCATGCCCATGTGGTATGAGGTTGGTACTGACACACTTGATGCATATTCTCAACACATGTTGAACCAACTAGTGGACCAGAGAGAGCAGAGATTCATCACATTTAAGGAGAAGGATATGGACTTGTACAAGAAATTCACTAAACCGCAAAGGAAAAGGAAAATAAGGAAAGAAGTTGAGGCAGTTGTAGAGAAGATGGAGATTACAAGAGAAGTTGTGCAAAGGGCCAGAGCATAGAATATATTGAAGGAAGAGGATATGGTAAAGCCACAGCCCAAACTAGTATCTTCACCCTCGAAGCAATCCAAGGCCTAACCCATCAAATCTTCACCTACCTCTGGTGTGCAGAAGCTGGTACCTCCACCCAATCCTAAACTAGCAGCATCTACTAGTGGAGTTGAGAAGAGGAAGAATGAGAAATCTACAAGGCAATATATTGCAGCAGAAGAGGAAACAAAGTGGGATGAAGAGGTGAGGGAAGTAAAGAAAACTGCCACCTATTCAAGGGTAGTCCGCAAACCTACATCTGGTGATGCTCCTCCTACCAAGAAAGTGAAATCACAAGGACATCCATCTGGATGGATAAGAATGGGAAAGAAGAAATCTGAGATGGATAAAGCTCTTAAGTCTGATAATATTGAAGACCCATATAAAATTGTGCCTCTTATAAATTTATAGCAGTTAATTGATGAGATTTTGAAAGATGAAAATTTAAAAAAATGTTTCTATATATTATAAGAATTTTGAGAGTAGAGATCAACAAGCTATAGAAGAAGCAATTGTACATGGATAAATTTTGTAAGGTCCTGATAGAACTATCATCTATGATACCTAAGAGGTTGTATGACATTTTGGATGCAAGGAGACATACAGTTTCACTTGAGGATGAGAGAATAAAAGAATGTGTATTGGTAAGTCTATCTCATAGTATTTTTAAGGAAGAAGCCATTGATCTACTAAATCTTGCAAAGGACAAGTTCTAGAGAAAGAGTAGAGTTAAAAGGCTTATGGTCGGCAAAAAGGATGAAGTCATAAAGGAAACCGAAACAATTTTGAAAATGTTTTTGATAGAGAAGGGCATAGAAGTAATTCCAGAATAATCTTCTCAAGAAAAACATGTTCCAGAAGAACATGCAGAAGTCTCTAAGCCTAATGATACTTCATTTATCCCAAACGTGCTTGCAAATGTTCATGGTGGATAGCAAGATCAGTCATTTGTAGATCCAATTGGATAGGAAGCTAAAGATGATCTCACTGCAAATCAGGAAATTAGTTGGGAAGGAGAAAGGTGAAGAGAAAACCAACAAGGCTCCGACAACCATGATAGTAGTCACTATTCCTGACAAAGGTAAGAAGATTGCAGACATGTTGAGGAAGATTTATCTCATGCTCTAGTAGATCTAAGTACCCTATCCCCTCTTCAAGCACTTAAAATTTCCACTCTCGCAAAGATCAAGGAAAGTGAGGACCTATTGAAATCACAATCTAAGGAAAGAGAAGTTATCTCTTTAGCCACAAAAGTTTTGGAGAAGATTTTGCCAAATTTCAAATAGAATTCTGATGCTTCACCATTTGGAAAGCTAAAGAATATGTTGAGTGTTGTTGACACACATTTTGAATCATTATAAAAGGTTGTAAATGAATTAGTTCATAAGAGGTTTAATGAGATGTGGTTGCTATTAGCATTTTTCACAAAGGGAGATTGTTCGCATTTCAATAAGTTTGTATGAGGATATTGAGAAGGTTGTTGGAGAATGTTGATATAACTGAGAAAGGATGATTACTGTCCTAATAATATTATTTTGTCATTGATGTCAACAAATTGATTTTCTGATTCAGTATGATGTTGCCATATCTTGTGAAGTACGTTTTGATAAGTATTAAGAGGTCGGTAATTGACACAAAAAGAATGTGATAATGAAGGGGAATAATAAGTTATTCAATGGGAAACTATTACCAAGTTAGACAATGATGAGATAATGTTGTTTTGATTGTTTTGACATCCTACATATGTTGTTGATTATAAGTTTAATACTTTACTATGTCACCAAGCAGAGAACCTAGTCGGTAAACCCTAAGGTAACTAGTCGATAAACCCTAAGGTACCTAGTTAGTAAACCCTAAAGTTATCACTATCGGTTAAAGAAGGCATAATGTATACCAAGTGAAGTTCAGTATTTACCAAGTAACAACCGAGTTATAACAGATCGAATTGGATTATTAAAATCATTATTTAATGAAGGATGTTGATGAGCTGGAAATGTATGGTTGATTGGAATGTCATGCAAGAAGTTTGTTGAGGATCAACAACATGGAAGATCAAGAGGAAGATCTACAACATAGATTGAACCGCAATAACCTAACACAAGTTCCAACGCAAGTTCCAAGGCAAGGTAAAACATTCTCAGATCGATGGATACAATGAACCTAGTCAAGATTGAAGATCTGATGGCTAAGATTGGTCATGGAAAATGTGATCAAGGAGATTAAGCGGTTAGGAATTGTTGATGAACAATGTATGTGGGAAAATGTATACACAATGATGCTACAGTAATGTTCACCGAACAGAAAAGCTTGAAGATCTGATTGAAGAACAAATTGAGAAGCCCAACAAGCCCAACAAGGGACAAGATAAGTCGTATGACAAGATTGTTTTGAGAAAATAGAATCTACTTTAGCATTTTAGATGTGAAATTGCAGATATATTTTATTACTATTGTTTATTTTGTAAGTGATAGGAAATCTCTTAACTGAGTGGACTTAACAGTCTTATTTGTAAACCCTCTAGCAAGGTAACATTTTGAATGTGTTTTCGAAATCCTTTGACAAGGTCACTTCTAACAAAGTGTAAGACTCTAACAAGTTTGAGGGAAAGCCCTTAACTGTGTCACATCTAGCAATGTATTTGTAATCTGTAATTGGATTAGCTTTTAACCAAACATACTCTAGAAGGGTATATTTCTTAGTGGGTCCGAAATCCCACAGTGCTTTTTCCCTATTTGGGTTTCCATGTTAAATTTGGTGTTGAATGTGTTATGATATCTTGTGCATTTTTGTTTATGAGTTTGAATGATTTATAGTCATAGTTGCATATCAGTAGAGGTTACCGAGGTTGAATCTAATAAATATATTGTATTGTGAGTTTTTATGATTCACCCCCCCCCCCCCCCCCCCCCCCGCGCTCCTCTCATCTTATCTAATAGTTGCAACAAACTTTGAAGGTGGCTGAGGGAGACATAATAAGTCTAAGAAGTGTCATGAAGAGTGTAGAAGATTCATTAGATGAAGGCAGCAAAATATTCAAATCATGTCTCTTTTTTTCCCAAGTTTACTGTAGATATTGATAAGAAAACAAGAGATCTTGAAGGGAAACTAGCTGGTATTGGTCATTCATTTTCCCCTCGTCTAGTTTTTCCAAGTTCCCTTGAACCTCAAATAATGGATCTCAATGACAAATAAAAGATTAAATAGGGGAAAGGAACAAGTGTTAAGAAGAGTAGGAGAACTAAGAAGTTTGATCACTCCCCAGGTAGACACCTTACTTGCAGCTCAACAAGATGCAATCAATGCTTTAGGTAAACTAATGCAATTAGATCTCAAAGGTGTTGAAATTAACGAATATATATTCAGTGCCTTAATAAATATTTTAGATTGTTTCCTGAGAGGATTAAATGAGTACATAAATCCTTGAAGGTCACTTATGCAGACATTTTGAAATTCATGTGAATTATTGCATTCATTTATACATAAGTTTTGGCAGATTCCTATCCTTTGCCATTGATGTCAAAGGGGGAGAGATTCGGGAGAGAGCAGTAAAAAATGATGCTCATTCTTAGGGGTAATCAGTTGAGTATACAGATTTCAGATTGTTGGTTTGCTTGCAGTTTTTGGAGTTTTGGAACACTTATCATTTTTTACAGTGTTGCCATCAATGCCAAAGGGGAAGATTGTTGGCATAAGACACTATTCTGGTGATGCTCCTATGAGGATTGATGATGTCTAGTGCATGAGATTTATTAGGAGTTGTCATTGATGGAAACTCAACATATTGATCTTATCTAGTATGGAGTTTGGGTTATTCAGATGTCTTGAGTAAGTTTTGGTATAAGTCTATTGATGATACTTAGTGTATAGTTTTGGTGAGCATTTGTCATTTCCGGTGATGTGTTTTTGGTTTCATTGATCAAAGTTAACTTTATTGAGTATGAGAAGCATATTATCACACAATTCTATTATCTGGTGTTGTTTCTTGAGCATGCTAAAAGGTCCAGTGTTCGGTAGAATAGTAAAATAGGTTATCTTCATTATTGGTGGTGCAACATGTGGACCAGATTCCTTGAGGTGATTTTGGTGGTTGTTGGTAAGTTCAAAGTAATTGGACTAACTTATGGGAAGTGTGTGATCATATGTTTTGGAGCTGGAATATGATTTTGTGAAGATTTGAGCTAACTTGAAGCTACACATTTCATATTTCATATTTTGTGAAGCCGACTTGTGGGAGATCAATTTTGTTAGTTCGAATATATAAGATTGACTTTGTTAATTTGTTTCGGTGATGATATGATATGTGAGGTGATTTTGGGAGTGATTAAGCACAGTTTCACATGCACACCTTATATGTTGTTGATCCGATAATTAGTAGTAGAGTAGAACATAGCAGTTTATCTAAACAACAATAGCGGGTCACTTTGTGCCTAATCGAAACTGTCATTTGGCATAGTTAGATGCTTTTCTTCATTTCTTTACTCATTGTAATCATTTTGTATTAGCCTGTAAGGAAATGAGCCTTCCTCCAGGTCGCAGCCCTTTTGCAATTGAGCAGTGAGCTCTAGGCAGTGATCCTGAATGCACGTGCATTCCACTTCTATAATATTGTTCTACTATTGGCCGTAGTATAATAATATTGTGGGTTCAAATACCACCATGGTTTTTCCCTTTTGGGTTTCCACGTAAAAATCTTGGTGTTATGGTTTTATTATTATTTGGGTTTTATTTCTGCATTTTGATTTTAGTTATTTGCATATGATGGTTGAAGAACCAACTTAATAAATTTGTGAACCACAAAACACTAATTCACCCCCCTCTTAGTGTTCATTGATTCTAACATCAGGAGTAGGGTGTGTGGCTCAAAACCATGAAGAGATGATTTTGGAAAAATGTGGACTAGGTCTAGGGAGTGAAACAAATAACTTGACAAAAGCTAATGTGGCCCTACTAGCAGTTTAGATGGCTAACAAACTTAGAGTGAGACAAATACACTTAGAGGGTGATTTGAAGATTATTACACAAGAATTAGTGGAGGGGGAGGCAACCCATTGGTAAATTGATAAGATCATTAAGATGGTTATTAATATACTAAAGGAATTCCCACATTTTAAAATTTCACACACATTAAGGGAAGGTAATATTGATGCAAACTATCAAGCAAAGATGATCGTGGAGTACACACAAAAAAAAATCAAGTGGTCGGATAATGGGAGGTAGGTTAATTTGCATAATTGAATCGAGTAGGTGATGTTGGAATCCAACCAAATCATTCTGTTGAATTCAACCACACATGCACAATTGCACCATATTGTACAAATTGGTGTATAATGGAGGTGGGATAAGAGGTGGTATGTGTTTTGCATAAGGAAAGGAGGAATTTGGCAATGCCAAGAGATGACCGATCGAGGGCACTGATGTATTAACAAAGTAAAGAAGTTTGAATAGCATATCCATATGTGTGGGAGATGTTACCATTTTTTGCCCCAACACCAATTTGGAAGGAGTATTTATGATGAAGGATGGATGGGAAAATTATAAAGAACACAAGGGGCAATGAAATTATTTGCATTTGCATTGGCATCTTGATGAAGCCAAAGGATAAGTGCAAAGCAAAGGAATTGGAATGGAAGCAAATTTCTCTCTGTGGACTAGCAAACAATAGGTGGTATTCTGGGGACACATTACAGATGATTGAGTGAAAAACATTTTCATGTATGAGGAGTGCACTATCCTGACTAGAGTGAAGATCGTATTGGGGGTAGAATATCTGGAAGGGGGTTCAAGTATTGCACCAATGCAAACATAGTCTCATTGTTCATGGCATGGTGTTGGAGCTATAATCATGTCATTTAATGGTGGAGATTATGCACAGGTGCATGAAAAAAGAATAGTTTGGTAGATTTGATGAGTTGATTTCCATGGTGCAAGATATGGAAGGGTTTGTAAGCCCCTGGGGGAGATGGCTACTATTGGCATTATGTGAACCAGTATAAGAACCGGTATCAGGACATAATGACATTGTATGTTTTCATTGATGTCAATATGCTGAAGAGGTGAGAACGAACATATGTGAGAACCGGTATAACACTGTGAACCAGCATTTGTGCCAAAGTGAAGCTGTGTGTTTGTTCAAGGTGAACCGGCATATGACTATGGGAACTGGCACATGGAAGCTTTGTATGACTACCTATTGGTAGTCTCAACTTTAGGGTTTCTGGTTGAAGTGCTTCAAGCCTCTGTGGCTCAACCGGTGACTTTGTGTGATGAGTTAGCATGGTAATGAAGAATAGATCATGTTGCCACATAAGCCTTGTGCGTGTGAAGGAACTTGCATGAAGGAGATTGTTCCTATCTACCTTGGGAATGTGTGAAGTCTATAAATAGTGATAACATGTGATGGGTTATCAGCCGCCAAGAAATCGGTGGAAAACAAATGATGGAGAATGTCTTGAGATTGGATCAAGACTATTGCATTTAATGCAATGTGCTCAATGGTCAGGATTGAACTGTTTGAATTCCTTAACCTAACAGGTTTAGGGTTTAGGGTTTATGCTACTGACCTATCTATTTTCCTATAAGGTTGATGTTATGTTTCTTTCTGAGGTTGTTGGAAAAAGTCGTGTATGTGTATCCAAGAGAAGAGATACGTGATTCTTGCCAGACCAAAGGAGAGAAGTGATACTTGAAGAGTGTAAGTGTAGAAGGTGAAGAGGAGCTTAAGCAGATCTACATTTGCATTGAGTGTT
This sequence comes from Cryptomeria japonica, assembly GCF_030272615.1. Lineage (NCBI taxonomy): Eukaryota > Viridiplantae > Streptophyta > Pinopsida > Cupressales > Cupressaceae > Cryptomeria > Cryptomeria japonica. The sequence goes on along the minus strand of NC_081409.1, from coordinate 842,424,516 downwards.
ATTACCAGATCATTGTAATACTTGTTGATCTCTAACCACCTCAATAGTTGAGAAATCCCTTAACAGGGTAGCTTTGACCGGCTTGCTGTAAATCCTTTAACAGGGTGACTCAAAACCATTGAGTTATTGAAATCCTCTAATAAGGTAACCTTTAACAGGGTTTAACCCTTAACTGGGTATTCTAGCCATCCCTTAACCAGGTGATCCCTAAAAGGATCGGTTCCTAACAGAACCTATTGTATTAGTCTTTATCTGGACAAGGCTCCTAACAGAGCGGACTTCTAAAGAGTTCAAAAACAAGCTTGTGGGTATTCATCCCCACCGTGGTTTTTCCTAGTTGGGTTTCCACGTAAAAAATATTTGTGTCATGTGTGATGTCTTCTTCATGTGATGCTATGTTGTTTTCTGTCAAGTGGTGAATCATGTTGATCTAGTTGCTTATATGTATATCTTTGATGGTAGATTACTTGTTCATGTATTAGGGTGAAATGGAAATGAAGTGTTAGATTGTATGAGAAGATAAGTGTCAACCAGTTTATGCTTGTCTTAGATAGTCTGGGTTTCACCGATTGTACTTTGTTTAAGGACCAGTGTTACTGTTTGTCTATCAATGCACAGTGTCTGCTGACAAACTACTTTAAGAGTGTGCTTTTTCTTGTACTGATTCACCCCCCCCCCCCTCTCAGTACCGGTTTGGTACTATTCATTCCTCATTAAGCTATCAATTGGTATCAGAGCATCCTCTAGGTCCTCTATGTTATAAGCTTAACTGCTTGAGGTAAAGATCCCAATCAAATGATGAAGAGGGAAGGTCCAAAGTTTAATAGAGAAAATTTTAGTATATGGAAAGATAGAATGAAGATATACATCAGAAGCATGGGTGCTCAACACTGGAGCTATGTTGAGAATGCCTATGTTGCCCCTACCAGTACTCTCACCGATGACCAAAAGAGAGAGATGCAAGAGAATGGGCAAGTCATGGAAGCCCTAATTAGTAGTTTATCTGACATTGAGTTTATTGATTTCCAAGATAAGGTAAATCCCAAAGAGGTATGGGATAGTCTTGAAAATATCTATGGTGATGATGAGCATGTAAAATAAGCTAAGGAAGAAAGCCTTAGAGGGAAGTTTGAAGAGATGCGGATGGTTGAAGGTGAGACCATTCAATAGTATGGAATAAGAATCAAAACCGTTGTTGGAGATATCAAGAGTGCAGGTGGTAAAATGGAAGATTCCACTGTGGTAAGCAAAGTCCTGAGATCCCTATTGTCGGTCTATGCAATAAGGGTTGCTACTATTCAGGGGTTGAGATCAATAGACAAGACTAAGGTATCCCTAGACTCCATCATTGCTAAGTTGATAGCCTATGAGCTAAATAGTTTTGATGGTAGTGTTCAAAAGACTGAATCAGCTTTTAAAGCTTCTGCTGTATCATCTAGAAAAGGAAAAGAAGCAAGCACCAGTGATGAAACAGGATAGAGCAGAGTAATGGATGATGAGGAGTTTCTGATGGAATTTGAAGCTCTTCTTGCCTAGAAACTTCCTAAAGGAACTGGTAAATATAGAGGCAAGCTCCCTTTGAAATGTTTCTCTTGCAATTGGATAGGACATATTTTTGTAAACTATCCTAATGGTGACAACAATGACAAACCGGAAAGGTTCAAGAAATTCAAAGGAGGAAACTGGAGAAACTATTTTGTGGCAGTTGATGAAGGTGTCATAGATGAGGAATCAGAGGATGAAGAAAATGAAGATATTGTGTTTGTTGTTGTCAAGGAAGATGTGTCAGACAAGAAGGCTCTTATCTCCTGGTTTGATAATTCCAATGAGTGGATCATTGACAGTGGTTGTTCTCACCATATGACTAGTGACCGAAGCAAGTTTCTATCCTTGGAAGAATATGATGGTGGTGTGGTTTGCTTTGGTAATGATGCACCATGCATGGTCAAAAGTAGAGGGTCCATTTCTCTGAATGGAAAGAGCAGTGCTGACAATGTGTATTGGGTTGATGGTCTCAAACACAACCTTCTAAGTGTTGTCCAGTTGAATGATAGTGGTCTCACTCTAGAAGTCAAGAATGGAGTGTGCAGAATCAAAGGAAAGAATGGTGAATTGGTGGCCACCAGTATGCAGACCAAAGGTAACCTATTTTAGCTAAATGCAAATATCAGTACATGTCTTATGGCCAAGCTTGATGACAACTAGATATGGCATAGGAGACTCTTCCATGTAAACTTTGATAACATTGTAAAGGCCAGTAAGATCAAGGCAGTTAGAGGGTTGTCGGTGCTGAGAAAACCAAAAAATGCCCTATGCAGAGAATGTCAACTGAGGAAAATGTCTTCCTCAACCTTCAAAGGTAAACCTTTCACAACTGACAATTTACTTGATCTTGTGCATACTGATTTGTGTGGCCCTATGAAAACTAGGAGTGTGCAGGGTGATAGGTACTTCATGATTTTCATTGATGACTGCTCAAGATTGATGTGGGTCACATTCTTGAAAGATAAGTCTAAATCTTTTGGAAAGTTCAAAGCCTTTAGAGAATTAGTGGAGGAGGAAAGTGGTAAAAGGATCAAGTGCCTTAGAACTGATCAAGGAGTGGAATTCACTTCCGGTAAATTCAACAAGTATTGTGAAGAACATGGCATCAAGAGGCAACTATCTACCCCCCAAACTCCATAGCAAAATGGCCTAGCAGAGAGGAACAACCAGATAGTGGTTGAAGCAGAAAGAACAATGCTGATTAAAGGAAAGGTCTCTCACACCTTTTGGAGAGAAGCGGTGAGCACTACAGTCTACACAATAAACTAGGTACTCATCAAGAAAGGTAACAATAAAACTCCTTATGAGTATTGGACCGGTAAGACACCTATTGTTAGCTACTTAGAGTGTTTGGTAGCAAATGTTACATCAAGAGGAGTGAACACTAGAGCAAATTTGATGCAAAATGTGATGAGGGAATATTCCTAGGTTACTCCACCAAAAGAAAAGCTCTCAAGTGTTTCAATAATAGGACCCAGAGAATTATGGAAAGCATCAATGTGAGAGTTGCTGAAACCTCTGAGAAAACTGAGGAAACTAGCAGTGAGCAAGCGGTAAATGAATCGGTTATAACCTTCTGGGAACCGGTTGCCAATCAATCAAGTACTAGTAACAATGTTTGTACACTAGTAGATGTAGATGCTGATACTGATCTGAAGATGATGAAGAAGAAAAGCAAGAGGAATCTTTTAAGACCATTCCTCAGTATGTCAAGTTGAATCATGATCCTAAGCAGATCATAGGAAGTAAGGATGCAGGAATCTTTACAAGAAGAAAGGTCAAAGAAAACTCATGTGTGGTTTTTCAATTTGAGCCTAAATCATTCAAAGAGGCACATAAAGATGAAGACTGGATCAAGGCAATGGAAGAGGAACTTGACCAGATAGAGAAAAATGGTACATGGTATTTGGTACCCAGACCAAAGCATAAAAATGTCATCGGTACCAAATGAGTTTTCAGAAATAAGCTGAATGAGGATGACACAATGATTAGAAACAAAGCCAGACTGGTGTGTAAAGGATATGCCCAAGAAGAAGGAGAAGACTATGGAGAAACCTTTGCTCCTATAGCCAGATTGGAAGGAGTTCATATGCTTCTTACATATGCATCTTTTAAAGGATTCAAAGTATATCAAATGGATGTAAAATCTACATTCCTAAATGGTGTACTTAAAGAAGAGGTGTATATAGAGAAACCAGATGGGTTTACCTTATCTGAAGATAGTGACATGGTGTGTAGGCTACATAAAGCCTCATATGGTCTAAAGCAGGCACCTAGAGCATGGTATGAACGTCTCCACTCCCATCTTGTGAAAATTGGATTTGAGAGAACAAGTGAAGATAGCAATATCTACTTGAAAACTGAAGGAAATCAAATTATGATCTATGAGGTATTTGTTGATGACATTATCTTTGGTGGAGATGACAAGATGAGTCATGAGTTTGCAAATGAGATTAAGAAGGAGTTTGAGATGTCACTCATAGGGGAGATTAAGTTCTTCATTGGACTGTAGATTCAGCAGATGAAAGATGGAATCTTTATCACTCAATCCAAGTATGTCAAAGAGGTGTTGAAGACCTTTGGCATGGAAGATAGCAAACCGGTTGGTACACCGATGGTGACCGGTTGTAAACTATCCAAAGAGGATGACTCAGCATTGGTTAATGAGAAGGAATACCGATCAATGATTAGTAAGTTGCATTATGTAGTGCATAGCAGACCGGATATTGCACATGTAGTTGGCATTATTGCAAGGTTCCAAAAAAGTCCAAGAGAATCCCACTTGGTTGCACTCAAGAGGATTCTTAGGTATCTAAAGGGAACAATTGAATATGGATTGTGGTATCCATATAGAAATGACTTCAACCTGAAAGTATTCAGAGATACTGATTGGGTAGGTAATGTAGATGACCGAAAGAGCACAACTGGTGGTGCATTCTTTCTCGGTGGTAGACTGGTCTCATGGATGAGTAAGAAGCAGAGTTGTATCTCTCAGTCTACAATGAAAGCAGAGTATGTTGTAGCTTTCATGAACTGCACTCAGACAATCTAGATGAAGCATGTATTAAATGGCTTCAAAGTTCCTATATCTAAACTGGTAAGCATATTCTATGATAACACAAGTGCTATCAATATTTCAAAGTATCTGGTTTTACATTCTAGAACCAAGCAGTTTGAGCTTAAGTATCATTTCTTGAGGGAAAAGGTTCAGAACAAAGAGATTGCACTAGAACATGTTTCAAGTAAGGAGCAGTTAGGAGACATATTCACCAAGCCTCTCCCAAAGGCTACATTTATGTACTTAAGAGGTGAATTAGGGGTACTTCCCCTTCAGGAGGTGAACTATAGGTATTTGCTCCACATCAGTCCGGTATTGCATAGTCAATTTTTTTTGGATTGATGTGTTGAAGGATGCTACTTCTCAGGGGGAGCAGCATAATGGAACGGGGAAGCTTGTGCCTCCACTTTGGCATTTTTGTCAAAGGGGGAGAAGATGTGAAGCAGAGAGATATCTTTGTATATTGCCATCAATGCCAAAGGGGGAGATTGTTGGCATTATGTGAACCGGTATAAGAACTGGTATGAGGACATAATGACATTGTATGTTGTCATTGATGTCAATATGCTGAAGAGGTGAGAACCGGCATATGTGAGAACCGGTATAACACTATGACCCAACATTTGTGCCAAAGTGAAGCTGTGTGTTTGTTCAAGGTGAACTGGCATATGACTATGGGAACCGGCACATGGAAGCTTTGTATGACTACCGCTTGTTAGTCTCAGCTTCAAGGTTTCCAGTTGAAGTGCTTCAAGCCTGTGTGGCTCAACTGGTGACTTTGTGTGATGAGTTAGCATGGTAATGAAGAACATATCGTATTTCCACGTAAGCTTTGTGCACGTGAAGGATATTGCATGAAGGAGATTGTTCCTATCTACCTCAGGAATGTACGAAGTCTATAAATAGTGATAATGTGTGATGGGTTATCAGCTGCCAAGAAATCGATGGAAAATGAATGATGGAGAATGTCTTGAGATTGGATCAAGACTGTTGCATTTAATGCAATGTGTTCAATGGTCAAGATTGAACCATTTGAATTCCTTAACCTAATAGGTTTAGGGTTTAGGGTTTATGCTACCGACCTATCTTTTTTCCTATAAGGTCGATGTTATGTTTCTTTTTGAGGTTGTTGGCAAAAGTCATGTGTATGTATCCAAGAGAAGAGATACGCGATTCTTTCCAGACCAGAGGAGAGAAGTGATACCTACAGAGTGTAAGTGCAGAAGGTGAAGAGGAGATTAAGTAGATCTACATTGGCATTGAGTGTTGTTACTAGATCAGTTTCATACTTGTTGATGTCTAACCACCTCAATAGTTGAGAAATCCCTTAACAGGGTAGCTTTGACCGGCTTGCTGTAAATCCTTTAATAGGGTGACTCAAAACCATTGAGTTCTTGAAATCCTCTAACAAGGTAACCTTTAACAGGGTTTAACCCTTAATCGGGTATTCTAGCCATCCCTTAACCGGGTGATCCCTAACAAGATCGGTTCCTAACAGAACCTATTGTATTAGTCTTTAACTAGACAAGGCTCCTAACATTGCAAACTTCTAAAGAGTTCAAAAACAAGCTTGTGGGTATTCATCCCCACTGTGGTTTTTCCCAATTGGTTTTCCACATGAAAAATATGTGTGTCATGTGTGATGTCTTCTTCATGTGATGCTATGTTGTTTTTTGCTAAGTGGTGAATCATGTTGATCTAGTTGCTTATATGTATATCTTTGATGGTAGATTAATTGTTCATGTAGTAGGGTGAAATGGAAATGAAGTGTTAGATTGTATGAGAAGATAAGTGTCGACCAGTTTATGCTTGTCTCAGTCAGTCTGGGTTTCGCTAGTTGTACTCTGTTTAAGGATCGGTGTTACTGTTTGTTTGTCAATGCACAATGTCTACTGACAAACTGGTTTAAGAGTGTGCTTTTTCCTGTACTGATTCACCCCCCCCCTCTCAGTATCGGTTTGGTACTATTCGTTCATCATTGAGTTATCAGCTACATGTGAGAGAGTTTTCGCCCCCACTCCAACTATTCCTAGTTTGGATTACAACATGAAACAAATAAATTAGGTGAATTACGATGCAGATTGGCGTATGAGGGGTAAATCAATACATCTCCTCTATCATCACCAAGGAAATATGACTAGAAGTGGCCAAGTGGGGGCCCTATAAGGACTATTGAGCCCTCGAATCCTAGCTAGCTCCACCAAGGAGGAAGTGTGGATGATCGGTAGGGAAGGGGTGGGCAAGACAAAGTGAGTTTCTACTGTTTGATGAGAGATCCAATGGTAGTATGGAACTAGAAAATGAGTTATAGGATCCAAAAGATGAGCAGAAAGAACTAGAGGACAAAATGTAGGTGGATGAGAAAATAGGGGCAGAGGATGTGAAAGGAAATAAGGTGGTGAAGTGGGCATAGAAGAAGGTGAGAACCACCAAATTTTTCTTTTTGTATTGTAAATTTTGCACTAATTGGGTTTGGGTTGAAAATTTTGTATCTATGGATGTAATGGATTTCTGTTTTGCTGATGCTCATTTTGCAAACATGGGCTTGAATTTTTGATATGTACATGTTTTCTTTGAATTAATAAAAATTCATGTTTTACCGTTAAAAAAAACCTATAGTGGAATATCAAACAATCATGTCATTTAAATAAATTTTCTAACCACTTGAAAGCCAATCCAACTAAGGAACCTAATTATCTCCAAACCTTGAATGTTTACCCTTATGTTATCCTTTCTTATGCCTCCTAAAATTCTCTTCACTATTTGATAAATAAAAATTCCAATACATCTCTCATATCCCTAATTTTTGAAGGAATCATACTACTTAAAAAGTTACTTTCAAGCATAATAACCTATAATTAGTCTAAAACTTTAGTATCAATATGCACTTATTTTCTTGCCACCATCTTAGACACAAGGTTCATAGTACACACTTTTATCTCATATCTAACTTGGCTATCCATTGAGGTAGAAACACCAAAATAGGGATTTGATTAAGGCAAGCCCCTATATAGTCACAATGCCATTTTCCTCCTCTTTGTAGGTTTAGATACAAAGTCTAGCTCCAGTTTGTAGGTACAATAGATCTGAGCAATTTGAGATAGAGAATTCCAAAAACTTCAAGGAAAAGGGCTTGGTCTATGGTGTCCACCACCATAGTCCTACCAAAATGACTTTAAACTTAGAGGAACAATAGTTTGGAGGCTTCTAGGACCATATCTTGATATTTTATAAAATTTAGACACTTGTTGGACTATGGCACAGGTAGCACACTTGACCACTAGTTTTTAGATTTGTTTCTATGGCAGGTGCACCTCGGTATTAGTATTTTATTTTTGTACTTTTCTATGGCTTCCTATTCTATTTAACATCTTGTTTACCAATTTAAGTGATCTTTTATGCATGCATTAGGATCTAATTAGCTCACATCTAAGTCAATCAATCTTCTATGCAACAAAGGAACGAAGCCCAGGTTGCTTAACTACCTTTTAGTGAGAGTTAGTTAAGCATAACACCCTGTCATTGATATTCCAATGTTTTGTGGAAGATATTTTGGTTTTGCTCAAGTTATAGCTATATTTGTTCATCTCTTTACCATATCAAACATAGATTAACAAGAGTATGATATAAATTAAAGCCTATTTTTTTTCCTAGGCTCTCTGAATTCTATGTTGAATAGTCAAGGTAATGAGCATTTTGTGGTATTTTTTCCTAGTCTAATTTACTTTGATTATGTCTTTGACAATTTTTTTAAAAGAGAGTGTAATTTCCTTTTAATGTGTGTTCTCGACAATCCAAAGTTTCTTATATTCTTAATCAATGTTAGTTTCAATGCTCAATATTATGTCATTCGCAACTAATTTAATTCAATCTAAATTTCTAAACCATCACTTTATACTATTTTTTTATCTTTATTGACTTTTCCAAATTAAACTATGTAAAATAGGTAAAGACTATTTGAGGATCCAAAGTTGTTGAAATTTCAATCAATATCAATGTTTTCACATCTAATTTACTTCCATTTTTTGTAAACTATCATTTTTATTAAATTCCTAGACCATGTGAAGGACAAAAGTGTGTTTAAAAATTCAAAAAAATTGTGGTGAGCATTAAAACTAGACTATTAATGTCCTCCTTTGTATTTTATTCAAATTTAATTGCATCTCTTAAAATATAAAAGAATTAGTGGCAATCTTGATGGGTTATGATGAATGGATGTACTTAGTAGAGAGAAAAAATTGACAAGAGAAACTAAAGCATGCATTTTGTAGCCTCCCCAAATTCTATGGTCAATGATCAAGGTAATGAGTGTTTTGTGGCATTTTCTTTTTCTAGTGTAATTTCCTATGATTGTGTCCTTGAAAAAAAAACTAAAAGTAGAGTATAATTTCCTTTGAATGTGTGCATTCTTGATCAATGTTAGTGTCAAAACTCAATCATATGGCATTCACAACTAATTTACATCAATATATATTTCTAGGCAATCATTTTCTATTAGTTTCTTATCTTTCTTCAATTTTTAAAATTATTCAAACCATGCTAGTGTGGAGGAATGATTGGTGCTTGATTCTATTCCCCCCATAGTAAAAAATGAGATGAGGGAGGATCTTTGCAATCCCATAAAATTATCTAAGGTGGAAGGAGTGGTGTTTGGTATGAAGAAGGGTAAAGCTCCAGCGCCAGGTAGTTTTCTTATTGAATTTTATCAAGAATTTGAGGAAATTGTTAAGGGGGGTCTTTTGGAAGTGGTGTAGGATTTCTTTAGGAACAAACAGATGCTTAGAGATATGAATGATAGTTTTCTCTCTCTTATTCCTAAAAATAAAGTAGCCAATTCGTTTGATTCCTTCAGACCTATAGCTTTATGCAATGTGATTTATAAAGTTATAACCAAGTTGATAGCAGAAAAGCTAAAGCCATGGCTTAATAAGTTGATATCTGAAGAGAAGGGTGGATTTGTGGGTGGCAGATAAATCTTGGATGGAATTGTCATTGTAGGTGAAGTGGTGTATTCTATGGCAGTCTCTAAAGAGAAGGCCATTTTTATTAAGTTGGATATGGCCAAAGCATATTATAGGGTCAAATGGAGATTTTGCAAAAATTTCTTACTACCTTTGGATTTGGTTCTGAATGGATCAAATGGGTAATGAGTTGCGTCACTTCTCCCTCCTTTGCGGTCCTTCATAATGGTGAGCCCTCTGAGTTATTTGGTTCTTCTAGGGGTCTTTAGTAGGGGGATCCATTATCCCCATATTTATTTATTTTATTGAATGAGGGCCTTGGTAGATTCATCAAGTCATATGTTAGGTAGGGATTGATTCGGGGTTGGAATTGGGGACATGGCCTTCCCCCTCTTCTCATCTCTAGTTTTTGGATGACATTGCCTTGATAGGTGCTACCAAAATCAATGAGACTTCCAACTTCAAAAAGGTTCTAGACACTTACATGAGAGCCTCAAGTCAGAAGATCAATAACATGAAATCCTTTATTTTATTTTCTAATACTCTTGCTTCTATTCAAGACATGATTTCCAAGATTTTAATGTTTCAAATTGGAGCTCCTCCCTTTGTCTACCTTGGGTTTCCTCTTTTAATGGGGAGGTTGCCAGTGGGTTTTGGTAGGAAATTAAGGGCAAGTTATAGAATAAGGTCAACCACTGGACTCATAGATGGCTCTATACAACAAGCAGAGTAACTCTCCTTAAATATGTGATTCATGCTCTTCCCATTTATAGATGTTTTCTATAGATAGCTCCTGCAAGATTTATTAAGGAGTTTGAGGCCATTTCTAGACAATTCCTTTGGTCAAGTAATCTTCTCTCCTTCAAGTTGATTTTGGTCAAATGTGATGATGTTTGTAGATCAAAATAGGATGGTGGCCTTGGACTGCATCATGTTGGCTTAAATAGTCATGTTTTGGTTGCTAAATGTTTTTGGAGATGGTGCCCCAATCAGGATTAGGGATTGGCTAAAATCTTAAATTTTAAATATTTAGGAGGAGTGGATGGAAGGGATGTTCCCTAGTGCATTTTGTCAAGTAGTGGATCCATGATCTGGAATACCCTAAAGAAAGGAGCTCAATTAGTTAAGCAAGGCCTTTTTTGGATTTGTAACAGGGGTGCAGAGGCCTTATTTTGGAGGGACTCTTGGGATGGGTTTCCCCCTATTCTTTCCCAATTCCCTCATCTCTAGAATATTTGTATAATTTTTCTTGAGGTGATCTGGAGTTGGGTAAAGGAATTTAAATTTTCTCAAAGAGTTGAACATGGAGAGATAGTCAAATGGAAAGAAACAGATGAGTGGCCCCCAGGTGGTTCTATAGAGGATAGAGAGGAGTTGGCCAAGATTTTGGATGGTAGGATGTGTAACTATCTCACAAGCGATGATACTCTTGCTTTGATTCCTAACCCAAAGGGAAAGTTTACTATGGATTCAGGTTATCAAGATGTCTTACCTGGGAGAAGATTCTGAAGAGGGGATTTTAGGGACCATCTTTTTGTTCCCTCTTCTTTAAAAAGGAAGAGAGTATATCTCATATCTTTTTACAGTGTCCATTCACCAAAGAAATTTGGCATTGGTGGTGGGGAGTTTGGAGGCATTCCTATATTCATGTTGATTATTTGGTTGAGTTGTGGAGTACTCTGAGACAACCCTCTATATTAAGACTATTTTCCTTCATGTGGCATGGTAGATTAGTGTTGGCATATTGGCATAATTGATAGAGATGATGATGTACTGGTAAAGGATGATGTTGATAGGATGATATATTGATGGACTATTGGTGATGATATAATTGTGATATGACACTTTATGGTCTATTATTTGTGTTGTAATTGATGGCAATCATGTTGTTTATGTTTGGTATATCATCTAAGTTATATAAATTATCTAAGTATAGCCTAACCAGTAATTAATTGAGTTGGACACCAAAACTACTAAGTTGCCATCAATCGATAAGCAGGAACAATGAAGGAGATGGTTGCAGTAGAGATTCATGTTGAGTTAGGTGTTGTGGTTTGGAATGTATGTATATGACATTATAATGAGTCTATGACTTGAACTGCATCATGTTTGGAGAACCGGAAGTCATATTTGTAATTGACTATTGTATATTTAGTGCAGGGATTGAGAATTGGTAACAAGATCTTTAAGAGGTGATGATTTGTGGTTTGGCGATGAATATTATCATGTCAATTACTTAGTGATGATGTGTTAGTAACCATGTGTGATGATAAGTTTGCATTTAAGCATGGAAAAAGATCGAATTTCTTGGGAAACAACAAAGTGCTTAGCAGAATGTGATAAGGGTTTGATAGCTTATCAAATTGATGTGCGGTGATGTGTTATGATCATTCAATGACTTTAACTGTCTTGAAATTTGTTGTAATGATCTTTAATAATGATCTGTAATGATTTGTAATGATATGATATGATCTATGATGTAAATTCAATGTATTTTGAATTTGGTTAGGGTTATGTAACCGACCTAGTTGAAAAGTATATTTAGGTCAAGTTTGAGAAGATATTTTGTGTTACTGATCAGAGAAGGAGAGTGTGTCGAACCAAATTGAGATGTCTACATGTGTGAAGTAGATTGGAGCTGAAATGGATTTGTACTAGCAAGAAGAGAGTGCATTGATAAGATCATTTATCTATTGTTTCCTAACAATTGCAGTAGTATTAAAATCCCTTCACCAGGTAGGTCCTAATAAGCCTGATGTTGTAAATCCCTTAACCGGGTCACTCATTAATTTGGGTTTAAATCCTTTAACAAGGTTACTCCTAATATGCTAGAGCTCATAATAGGGTTGAGGTTAAAATCTCTTCACCGAACTCCTCACAGGGTCTGCTCTTAACTGGGCATTATTGTAAAGCTCCTAAAAGGGCTAGGCCTTTAATAGAGTGCATTTCAAAAGAGTGCAAATTTTGTGGGTACCAATTCCCACTGTGGTTTTTCCCATTTTGGTTTCCACGTGAAAAATATTAGTGGTCATATGGTGGTTGACTTATTTATGTGTGGATTTGATATCACTACATTGCTTACATGTTGATGATTACACGAATGAGTAGTTTAGTAAATATGCTTTAAGTGTTTGATTAAGTAGTTACCAGTACTAGTTATGAACTATTTTTGAGAAGTGTTTTCAAATTGGTGAAAAGTTTTAGTTTATTGTTATCACTAATTCACCCCCCCTCTCTCAGTAATAACCAAATCCTCACAATAACAATTGGTATCATAGCATTAGGTCCTCTTTGTGTAGAAGCTTAACCGCTTGAGGTAAAGATCCAAGAAGATGATGAAGGAGGGTCCCAAATTCACTAAGGATAGCTACAAAATATGGAGTGATAGAATGAATATTTACATTAAATGTATGGGTGCTTAGTTTTGGTAGCATGTTATTACTAAGTATGTACCTCCTTCTGGTCCTTTGACAACAGATCAGTTTAAGGAGCGGCAGGAAAGCATTCAAGCATTGGAAGCCATTATAAGTACACTTTTTGATACTAAATATATTGATGTCCATGGTTTAGAAACTGCTTTTGAAGTTTGGGAGATGTTATACTTAATCTATGGTGGTGATAAGCATATTCAAAAGGCTAAATAAGAAAGCCTTAGAGGAAAGTTTGATAATATGAGAATGATGGAAGGAGAAAATATCACTCAGTATGGACAAAGGATAAAAGAAGTTGTCATTGGAATCAAAAGTGTTGGTGGTACTATAAATGAAGACATTGTGGTGAGTAAAATGCTTACAACCCTATTGCTTTCTTCTGCCATTAGAGTGTCTACTATTCAAGAGTTGAGGTTGGTCAGTAATGATAAGGTTACTGTTGATTATTTGATTGGAAAGCTCACTGCTTTTGCATTGAATAGTTTTTATAATAGTGTACCTAAGACAAAATCTTCTTTCAATGCATTTGTATCTAGTGTACCGATGAGAAAATGGAAAGATGTTTGTCATAGTCATGAATTCAGGTCAAGACATCATGGCGGCAGAAAAGATGATGTGGATGATGAAGATAATCTGATGGAGTTTAAATCTCTATTAGCAAAAAGACTTCGTAGAGGCACTAGTAAGTACAAAGGCAAGCTTCCTCTTAAGTGTTTCTCTTGTAACAAGATAGGACATATAGCTACAAACTGTCTTACTAGTGATCAAAAGGAAAAGTTTAGAAAATATAAAGGAAAAGGAAAGAAACAGTGTTATATTGCAGTGGATGAAGGTGCTACTGATTTGGAATCTGAGGATGAAGACAATGAGGAGATTGTTTTTGTTGTTGTTAAGGAATATCTGTCTGATAAGAAGGCTTTAGTATCTTACATTGGCAACAGTGATGAATGGATTATTTATAGTGGTTTCTCACACCACATGACCGGTGATAAGGGCTAGTGTATTTCTCTTGAAGAATTTGATAGTGGTGTAGTAAGATTTGGGAACAATTTACCTTGTATGGTAAAAGGTAAAGGTTCTATCTCTTAAAATGGTAAAAGTAATGTTGATGATGTATATTGGGTTGAAGGTTTGAAACATAACTTGTTGAGTGTTGGATAGTTGAATGACAAAGGTTGTCATCTTGAGTTTAAGAATGGAGTGTGCAGGATCATAGGATGCAAAGGAGAATTAATTGCTACTAGTAAACAAACTAAAGTTAACTTATTCCATTTGAATTCTAGTGTAAACAATTGTTTGGTTGCTAAGGTTGAAGATAGTTGGCTATGGCATAGAAGGTTTTGTCATGTGAACTTTGATAATATGGTTAAGGTTAGCAAGTCTAGTCTAGTGAGAGGTATGCAACAACTTGTCAAACCAAACAATGTGATGTGTAAAGAATGTTAGTTGGGTAAGATGATTGCATCTTCTTTTAAGAGTAAATATTTTTCTTCTGAGCATATTCTAGATTTGGTGCACACTGACTTATGTGGTCCTATGAGGGCTAGAAGTTTTTATGGTGACAAGTATTTCATGTTATTTACAGATGATTTTTCTAGAATGATGTGGGTTACTTTTCTAAAGGAAAAGTCAGAATCTTTCAACAAGTTCAAGGCATTCAAAGCCTTAGTAGAAAAGGAAAGTGGTAAGAATCTTAAGTGCCCGAGATCTGACCGGGGTGAAGAGTTTACATCAGATGAGTTTGTGAGATATTGTGATGAAAATGGAATAAAGAGGCAGTTATCTACTCCAAGGACACCACAACATAATTTAATTGTAGAAAGGAGAAACACAACCATTATTGAAGCAACAAGGACTATGCTGATATAGGGAGATGTATCTGAGATGTTTTGGAGAGAAGAAATCAATACTGCACTATACATATTGAACTGGGTACTGGTGAAGAAAGGTAATGACAAGACACCCTATGAGTTATGGTATGGTAAAACTCCTAATGTTAGTTATTTCAAAGTTTTTGGTAGTAGGTGTTTTATAAAGAGAGATGATTACACTGGTAAATTTGACCCTAAAAGTGATGAAAGAATATTCCTTGGCTACTCTACTAAGAGAAAATCTTTCAAGTGTTTTAACAAAAGGACAAAGAAGATTGTGGAGAGTGTGAATGTAAAAGTTGATGAATTCTCTGATAAACTTGATGATACCAACAAATCTGATCTAGCAGATGATAAAAAAAATCTTCTAATTATTGAATCAGAAGTGCAGAAAGAATTTGAGTAGAACAGTGTAGAGGAAGATGCTCAACCAATAGATGAAGAAGATGAACATGATGAACATGAAGAGTTTATTGCACCAAAATAGGTTAGACCTAGGTATGTAAGGTTAAAAAATTCTGAAGACTAGAGAATATGTAACAAAAATGTTGGAGTGCAGACTAGAAGAAAAATCAAGGAAAGTGCATGTTTGATTTCTACAATTGAACTGAAGACAGTGAGAGAATCTCTTAAGGATGATGATTGGATAAAGGCAATGAATGAAGAGCTTTATTAGATTGAGAAAAACAACACTTGGTCACTTGTTCCTAGACTTGATGATAAAAATGTGTGTTGAACACAAGATGCCACTGAGAGGGGAGTTGAATCAATGGTTTCCAAACTTAACCCTTTTCTATTCTATGTGTGTACACTAGATAATTGATCTAACACAAAATAGGCATACCAATTAGATGGGAGCATGATAGAAATGTAACCACACATAAAAGGGACATCACATAACACATGATTTATGAGGAAAACCCAAGATGGGGAAAAACTCGGTGAGAAGTGTTGCTAGAGTCTACTGCTCCAATCCAGTCTCATAATGAAAACCTCGGCTAACACATTTAGGGGACCAACCCAAGGATTACAACTCTTTATTTAGGTAATCAACCCAAGGAGCACCAACCCCTTATTTTTGGGCACCAATGCAAGGAGCACAAACCCCTGCACTAAGCTCCAACTCAGTGATAACAAGATCATGTCATAAATACAAAAGTAACAATCCTGTTATAAAAGAACTTTGTAACTCTCATGTATATCTCTCCACTGGTTCACATCTACATAGATCTCCGTTGGTTCTCTACTCACCTTCTCTCTAATGCACCCTTATCTTCTTCTGCAACTCACTCTTTGTTGAAACCTTACCAGTTCAACCTTTGCTTCTTCTTTTCTAGTTCTTCTCTCTGCTAGTTCTCCTTCCTCTCTGACACACTGCTGCTAGTCACCAACAATCTTCTTCACTCAATCAAATATCTACTATCTAATTCATGTTGTTTCTTAGATTACCAGATCTTTACCTCAATCTTTTGTGGCTCTTCTTTTCTAGTTCAGTCACCACCGGTGTACTACTCTATCAAACTTAATGGCAGACTAGTTGCCTCACTATTGTCAATTATTCTCTTCAAACAAATTCTCACTCACACACTCAGTCTCTTTTCTAGTTGTCATTGAGAACTTGACTGATTTTCCCTTTCATGCAGTAGCAACAACTATATCTTTGTCTCACACTCTTATAGCCAAATTTTCCTACCTAAACGTTGGTTTGAACATTTCCACCCTAGGGTTTTCGCCATGCACTGAATCTGCATCTGATATGATCTCTAATCATTGTGGCACATCGTATCAGATCAAATCTCATGTCCTTGATTGATGACTTAAAACTTATCAATTAGCATCGCAATTCTCTTTTCCTTTCAACACACATCTTCTATCGTTAGTTGTCTATAGCATGATTTTTGACCTTTTGTCTAATCAATCACATGCGTGATGCGGTTTCCTTCACCCTCTTCGATATGCAAGATAAGTCTATACTGGATCTCTATTTTTTACTTGATCTTGAGCCACAATCCTTTGCCTTCATCCCTCGAGCTTCACAGTCACCATTAAATGTTGGACCATTTGACAACAACCTCATCAACACACCACACTAACCTGTGCATGCATGCCACTTCAACTCCAAATGGCCACTCTATTGGCATCCACCTTTGCTATGTCTTCTATGTCAGTCTAGAAAAGATCACCGACCAACCACACAACCGGGTTCATCTACTGGTTCACAAACCCTGCCAGTTATACCCTAACTGGTCTACCTTCAACCTTGCACTTTGCTTCTCTTTCGGTGGAACACACAACCCAATCAACACACTTGCCAACTTACCTCATGCACATCATCAATAGATGGGAGCCTTCTGCATCTTCACTTTGTCAGCTTACCAGTTTACATCGATACCAGTAGTATTTTCTGGATGTATACTGGTAAGATACTATGCACATTGGTGGCACCAAACTTCATCTGTATTCTAGCAACATCCTTTGTCTGCAACTACTCAACCTTGCCTTCTTCATCAATAGATCGATTCTTCTATTAATATTTTTGTTAAAGTGAAAACCATATCCTCCAATCTCTATACCAGCAATTCATCATGTCTACCCGGCTGATCCGGTGCATATCTCTGATCTCATGCACCTAAGGCAACTCAGAGTTTCACCAATTGATCCAATGTGAGCCTTCAATCCCTGCCTTCTATTCTTCAACCTTATCTCAGAGAAATATGATGCATTCCATGCATAATAGGAGATAAGATGCACTTACCAGTGGGAGTGGATCCTTGTCATCTACATCCAATATTGCACCATTATGGCTTCCCTATTTGAGTATGCATACCTTCAAACAGGCACATATGATCCAGTTGGGCACATTCACTATCAATCATCTCTTCATATGGTGACTACATCTTTATCTGGTGGGAGTCCTATTGTTTCACAAACACACAACGTACTGGTGGCCTACACATACTTCACTTGTAGTGTTGATGTGATTTTTGTAATATTCTACCTCTTCATCACAATCAATAGCCTAGCATCTTGCTCTCTTGTTGGTTAGCAACAATGTACTATGAACATGTCACTTACTAGTCTACAGTCCTTATATCTTCAACGCAAGTCAACACTAACTTGTGTACCAATGACTCCAATGGCCATTTTCCTAGATAACCTTCTCTTCCTTACCAGTGACCTTCCATGCACCGACATCAATGACACCATTTCCAGTATGCATCAGTGACAACACTACTGATCAATCTTCTCATACCGTTTGCCATCCTATATCAGTTGACATCAATGAAAACACGATGCCAATAATGTGATTGGTAAAAAGTGGTTATTTAGAAACAAATTGAATGAAGATGGTTAAGTTGTTAGAAATAAGGCAAGACTAGTTTGCAAAGGGTATGCAAAAGAAGAAGGTGAAGATTATGGAGAAACCTTTGCACCGGTTGCCAGGCTTGAAGGAGTTAGGATGATACTTGCATTTGCTTCATTTAAAGGCTTCAAAGTTTACCAAAGGGATGTAAATTCAACATTTCTGAATGGTATTCTTAAAGAAGAGGTGTATATTGAACAATCAGATGGGTTTGCATTGTCAGAAGATAAGGATATGGTATCCAAACTACATAAAGCATATATGGATTAAATCAAGCACCAAAGACATGGTTTGAGAGACTTCATGCACATCTGATAAAGATAGGATTTTAGAGAACTAGTGAGGACAACAATATCTATTTGAAGATTGAAGGAGACAAGATGTTGATTGCAAAAGTATTTGTTGATGATATTATATTTTGAGGAAATGATGATATGAGTTTGAATTTTGCAAATGAGATGAAGGAAGAGTTTGAGATGTCTCTGATAGGTGAGATAAAAAAATTTATTGGTTTGTAGGTCCAATAGCTAGAAGGTGGAATTTTTATTAGTCAGTCCAAGTATGTGAAGTAAGTGTTAAAAACCTTTGGAATGGAAGATAGTAAACTGATTGGAACACCTATGGTTACAGGTTGCAGATTGTCAAAAGAAGACTATTCACCCTCAATGGATGAGAAGGAATGCAGATCTATATTTGGGAAACTTCATTATGTTGTTCATAGTAGACCGGATATTGCCCATGCAGTTGGTTTAGTAGCAAGATTTTAGAAGAGCCCTAAGGAGACACATATGACAACAGTGGAGAGAATATTCAGATATCTTAGAGGGAAAGCTGACTATGGATTATGGTATCCATACATAGGAAATTTTTCTTTGTAGGTGTTCACTGATGTGGATTGGGCAGGAAATGTAGATGATAGGAAGAGAAAAACCAGTGGTGCATTCTTTCTAGGAGGAAGACTGGTATCTTGTACCATTAAGAAACAAACTTGTATTTCTCAGTCTACATCACAAGTAGAGTATGTAGCTGCATCCATGAATTGTACACAAGCTATATGGATGAGACATGTCTTGGAAGGATTCAAGGGGGATATGACAGAACCGGTGATCATATATTGTGATAACACTAGTGATATAAACATTTCAAATAACCCAGTACTGCATGCTAGGACTAAACATATTGAAGTCAAGTATCACTTTCTGAGAGAAAGAGTACAAGAAAAGAAAGTGAGACAGGAGCATGCGTCAAGTAAGGAGAAGTTGGATGACATATTTTCTAAGCCATTACCTAAGGATACCTTTGAATATATCAAAGGTAAGTTAGGGGCTATATCGCTACCCAAGGTCAACTAATAAGGTGCAAAAGCATCAATCCAGTGGACTCATTGAATATCTTTTAATGTGGATTGATGACAAGAGGGATAATCCTTAGAGGGAGCAGCAGAGAGGAAGCAATAGAGATGAAGAAAGAATATGCCTTTGCACCTTTGGCATTGTTGTCAAAGAGGGAGAAGAACAATGATAGGAAGAAGTAATGCAAAGGGGAAGAAGATCAAGTGAAGTATAGATCGGTACAACATGGCATGATGAGTTTCTAGTATTTGTCATCAGTTTATTATTTTGGTGTTGTATTCTTTTAGTGTTTCCATCAATGCCAAAGGGGGAGAATGTTGTCATATTGGAATAAATGATAGAGATGATGATGTACCGGTAAAGGATGATGTTGATATGATGATATATTGATGGACTGTTGGTGATGATATAATTGTGATATGATGCTCTATGATCAGTTATTTGTGTTATCATTGATCGCAACCATGTTTGTTTATGTTTGGTATATCATCTAAGTTATCTAGGTTATCTAAGTATAACCTAACTGGTAATGAATTGAGTTGGACAACAAAACAACTAAGTTGTAGTCAACCAATAATAAGGAACAATGAAGGAAATGGTTGTGGTAGAGATCCATGTTAAGTTAGGTGTTACAGTTTGGAATGTATGCTTATGACATTATAATGAGTCTATGCCTTGAACCACATCATGTTTGGAGAACCAAAAGTCATATTTGTAATTGACTATTATATATTCAGTGCAATGTTTGAGAACTGGCAACAAGATCTTTAATTGGTGATGATTTATGCTTTGACGGTGAATCTTATCATGTTCATTGCTTAGTGATGACATGTCAGAAACTGTGTGTGATGATAAGATTGCATTTGACTGTATACAAGGATCAAATTTCTTGGGAAACATCAAAGTTCTTAGCAGAATGTGATAAGGGTTTGACAACTTATCAGATCGATGTGCAACAATACATGTTATAATCAATCAATGGCTGTAATTGTCTTGAAATTTGTTTTAATGATCTGGAATGATGATTTGTAATGATTTGCACTGATTTGATATGATATATGATGTAAATTTAATATATTTTTAATTTTGTTAGGGTTATGTAACTGACCTAGTTGAAAAGTGTATTTAGGTCAAGTTTGAGAAGAGATTTTGTGTCGATGATCAGAGAAGGAGAGTGTGCTAAACCAGATTGAGATGTCTACGTGTGTGAAGTAGATTGGAGCTGAAATGGATCGGTACTATCAAGTAGAGAGTGCATTGATTAAATCATTTATCTATCATTTCCTATCAGCTACAGCAGTATTAAAATCCCTTAACTGGGTAGGTCCTAATAGGCCTGATGTTGTAAATCCCTTAACTGGGTGGCTCATTAATTTGGGTTTAAATAATTTACAAAGGATACTTCTAATAGGGTAGAGTTCCTAACAGGACCGAGGTTAAAATCCCTTCACTGGGCGACTCCTAACATGGTGTGCTATTAACTAGGCATTATTGTAAAGCTCCTAATCGGACTAGGCCTTTAACAGTGCGCATTCCAAAAGATTGCAAATTTTGTGGGTACCAATTCCCACTGTGGTTTTTCCCATTTGGGTTTCCACATGAAAAATCTCAGTGTTCATATGGTGGTTGATTTATTTATGTGTGGATTTGATATAATTACATTTCTTACATGTTGATGAACACATGAATGAGTAGTTTGGTAAATCTCCTTTAAGTTTTTGATTGAGTAGTTACCGCCATTGGTTATGAACTATTTTTGTGTTTTTATATTGGTGAAAGATTTTAGCTTATTGTTATCACTGATTCACCCCACCTCTCAGTAATAACCTGATCCTCACAATAACAATTGGTCCCTATTTTATTATCTGACAAGTGTGGTTGGAAAGAAACCACAAAATCTTTCAAGATAGGAGGTTGTTGGCTCAACAAGTCTGGTTGCTTGTTATTGGCATGATTGGGCATCAAAATAGGGGTAGGCATGCTAAGAAGAAAGTTCAGTGAGTTGGTAGGTTGTCTACCCCACTTTTGGGGATTTTGAAGGTTAATACTGATGGATCTTCCAAAGGAAATCCAAGGCATGCTGGAGTTGGAGGAATTGGTAGAGAGTGAGGGAAATGTTATCTTTTCCTTTTCTATGTATAAGGGCCAAAATGCTAATAATTACATGGAGGCTTAGGCTATTCTCTTGGCTTTAACAAGGGGTCGTGCTATGGGATGGCAGAAGATTATCTGTGTTTGACTCTCAGGTGGTGGTGGAGATGTTGAATCAATAGAGGATGGATGAGGTTGATTGGTGTTTGACCATGTTAGGTAGACAAATCCTTTTCTTGAGAGACTCCTTCGAGTTAGTGTATTTTGGTTAAATCCCTCAAGAATGGAATAGGGTTGTTGATTGTTTAGCTAAGTGGGCTTCTATGGGATTGGAGGGTTGGAAGGTGAATGACTAGCAGCAACTATCACCAGATCATGTTCAAACTTTGGAGGAGATTTTTAGGGAAGATAGGAGGTGCTAGTTGTGATCTTGCTTGGTCTTTCCCTTTTTGGGCTTTTTGATTGTTTGTTTATGTTCTATTTCTATTGATTCAATAAATTTTTACCCCTTTTCTTTATGAAAAAATAAAAAATAAAAAATCCACATCAAATTTGTGTACAAATTTCTAAACTATCATTTTCTATTGATTTCCTAGACCATGTGAGGTACCTAAATGTATTTAACAATCCAAAAATTTTGTGGTGAGAATTTAAATTAGACTATCAATGTCTTCCTTTGTATGTCATTCAAATCTAATCTTTATCTTCCAAAGCGTAGAAAACTGGGGGGTCATCTTGATGGGACGTGATAAATGGTAGGTAGTAAGTATAGAGAGAAATAAGAAAGAAAGATAAAATAAGATTATATATTTTATCTATATGTTCCCTAAAATATACATGCAACGATCAAGGTAATGAATGTTTTGTGACATTTTCTTTTCCTGGAATGAGTCACTTTCTTTTTATGTTTGACAATTCAAAAAAAATGGATTATAATTTTAATGTGTTTGTGCTTGGCAATCCAGAGTTTTTGAGATTTTTAATCAATGTAAATGTCAACACTCAATCATGTGGCATTCACAACTAATTTACTTAAATCTAAATATCTTAATCTATCATTTCATATTATAGCCTTATCTTTCTTGACTTTTCCAAATGAAACTACATGAAATAAGTATTTATCCTATTTGAGAATCCAAAAATTGTAAAAAATTTTAGTCAATATTAATAGGGTAAAAGCACAAAACTATGTCACATTTTAGGCCAACTTATCAGCACAAGTGAATTTAAGTAATTCCAACCAAAAATTAATTTTAGTCAAACATATGGTCTATATAGACTCATTATAGCTAAGTTATATATGGGCCACAACTTTTCCAATTGGAAGTTTCTAATAAATGTATATTTTAAACCACTTTGGGTCTAATTACCAAAAAAAAAGAAAATAAAAAAAACTTGATGTTTCAACAACTCCTACTCTTATAAATAATATTTTTTGAAATGTAAAAATACCCTTTTATAGATGTTGGCCATTTGGTGGAATTAATTATGTGTTGCATTGATATTTTGTCATTGATGTCAACACTAGTTGTTTGGATGCTTTACCGACACCCTTCTGGTCAGGTAGATTGAGTGGTTTTTGGTTAACTTGGATCCGGTATGACCCAGTAAACTCCAGTATAGTCTGGTGATGGAATTGGTTTGTTCATGATATTTATACTCATATTTGGTCAGTTGGTTTTGGTCTAGAGATTGGATGCTATCCTGCTTGCTTAGAAGCTTGGTTTCTGGTTCCAGCGAGTGTTTCACTAACAGAGCTTTTAGTGGAGATATTGATGAATTACATAAGTGGTGTTGGTGCAGCTTCTGATGGAATTTTAGGATGTTGTTGGTGATCATGTTCGAGACTTGCCCTTTGGAGATCATTGTTGAAGCGTGTGGACCTATACTTGGTCCTGATTGATCTAGGTTATGGATTGAATTTAATGTAACGTGTGGATAGGACCTATTGATTTATTTCTGGGATGTCTTATGTGTTGGATATTATTTGTTTGGTCTAAGGCCGACATGGTTTGTAATTATGTAATTGGTTTATTGTCTGACAGATGACCTGATTGTTTATGGTCGAGGGTTTGTATAAATAGATGTAAGATCTCATTGTAGATCATCATGTTTAATATAAGAGATCATGGTCAAGGAATGTAATGTGCGAATAAATGTAATATCATTTAGGCAAAGGAGTTGATTGATCATTAGAGATCGAATTGGGTTTATGTAAGAGGATTTAGTCCTCTGGTATTAAGCTTAATCAAAATTGTACTGTGGCATAGAAGATGCTATCTTTTGTAGTTCAACACTTCTCTAGATTGTAGTCTAGATTTATATGTAGTCATTGAGACTCCTTTTGTGATGAGCAGTGTGCTCTAGGCTATTGGCCTTCCTACAAGTGTAGGCTCCTTCATTGTAATTCACATACTACAAAAGTATTACCTGACTATGGGTAGGCTTCCCACCGTGGTTTTTACCTTTACCATGTTTTCCATTTACAAATATTGGTGTTCTATGGATGGCTTTTATTTTTTCATTATTGTTCATGATTAATTGGATTAACTGCTATTTTGGTATTAAAGTTTTAATTGTTGAATGTTCTTGTAATCTATGACAACTGATGCACCCCCCCATCTTACTTGTCTTCTGGTTATCTGAACTATCTAACAATTGGTATCAAAGACTTGGTCCTCTCTAGAGAAAGCTTAACCACTTGAGGAAGATCCTATGGCTACTAACAGTTCAATTTCATCCAGTTCTTCTAGAGCTATATTTTGAAGGGATATTCTGAGGCTTGATGAAACAAATTACATAGTATGGTAGATTCAGATGGAGACTCATCTAAGATGTCTTGGCAAGGGGATTTGGGAGATCACACAGAATGGTGTCACACCCTTTAATCTAGGATCTGACAATCCTCCTCTGGCAAACCTGGATAGGGAGCTTGAGAATGATTGTAGAGCAAGAGAAGCCCTCTTGTGTGTACTTTCTGATTAGCAAATAATGGGATTAACAGATAAATCATCTAGAAATTCTATATGGGATAAGTTGGAGACTCTTGATGAAGGCAACCCTACAGTGAAGATTGCTAAAATTTATGGTTACTGGGTGAGATATGAAAACCTAAAGATGGAAGAAGATGAAAGGATTACTACATTCATGGAAAGGGTAAATGAGATTGTTATGAGAATTCAATGTTGTGGTGGAACTCTGAGCGAAGATGAAATTATTTCTAAACTCCTAAGAGCCCTACCACTAGCTTACAAAATGAAGGCTACTGCTATTAATGAGTTGACAACAATGGCCAATACATCTATCAACAAAGATACCTTGGTTGGGAAACTATCTTCTTTTGAGCTTCAGGAATTTGGACCTTCTGGAGCTGTGAAGATTGAACCTTCTTTTCATGCATCTACATCTACAACTGGTAAGCAAGACTGAAAAGCTTTATATGCAAAGGAGTTAGAAGGTATCAAGAGAGAAGATGATGAGTTTGAGCAACTTGAAGCACTATTTTCTAGAAGAGTACCTAAAGGACTGGTAGGAAGTAAGTATGAAGGAAAAGAACCTTTTAAATGTTTTGCATGTAATAAGATTGGTCATTTTGCATCTAGATGTCCTGAAAGGAATTCAAGATTTTAAGAAATAGTTAAAAGATCATTCAAACATAACCCTGGATATCAAAAAAAGTATAAATACAAGAAAAATAGACACAAATCATGCTACATAGTTGATGAGGAAGGCATTATTGATTCAAAAGATGAACCAACAGAAGACTCTGCTAGTGGAACCAATAATGGGAAGGAATTGGTGTTCTTGGATATCAAGGAAGATGATCTAACACTAGAAGAGAATGTACCTGAGGAGAAGGCACTTGCTGCTAAATTTGAAGACAAGGATAAATGGGTAATTGACAATGGTTGTTCACATCATATGACTGGAGATAAAGGGAAGTTTCTATCTTTGCAAGAATTTGATGGTGGTCTAGCTAGATTTGGAGATGACAAGGCATGTATGATCAAAGGAAAAGGAACTATATCATTGGATGGTAAGAACAATATTGACAATGTTTATTATATTGAAGGTTTGAAGCATAATCTTTTGAGTGTAGGATAATTGGTAGATAAAGGATTTCAACTACAGTTCAAGGATGGAAAATGCAAAATCATTAATAGATCTGGCTTGGAGATCACAACCAGTACACATACAAAAGGTAATATATTTCATTTGAACTCCTGTGAGAAGACATGTTTGATTACATCGATTGATGAGAGTTAGTTATGGCATAAAAGGCTGTGTCATGTGAATTTTGATTGCATTGTGAAGATCAATTCAACTAAGGCAGTTAAGGATATACCTAAGATTATGAAGCCTTATAATTCAGTATGTAAAGAATGTCAAATGGGTCAATATGTCAAAACCTCTTTTAGGCGTATACAAGATGAATCAAATAATGTTCTTGATCTTATTCATACTTATTTGTGTGGCCTTGCTAGAGTTAAATTTTTTCATGGTGATAGATATTTCATACTAATCATTGATGATTATTCTAGAGATATGGGTTACTTTTTTGAGAGAAAAATTTGAAGCATTTGAAAAGTTTAAAATCTTTAAGGCTTAAGTGGAAACTGAGATATGATTGAAGATTAAATGTTTGAGATCAGATCATGGTGGAGAATTCACATCCAGTGAGTTTAATAAATTTTGTGACAAGAATGGTATAAGAAGAGAATTTTCTTCTCCTTGGAAACCTTAGCAGAATGGAGTTGTGGAAAGGAAAAACAAAACTATCTTGGATGCTACTAGAACAATGATGATGGAAGCTAGTCTACCTCATATCTACTAGAGAGAAGTAGTGAGTACAACAGTTTATACATTCAACAGACTACATATCAAAGGAGAAACTGATATGACACCTTATGAATTATGGTTTGGAAATACACCTACAATTAAGTATTTTAGAATTTTTGGTAGTAAATGTTATATCAGGAGAGATGATACTATTGGAAAATTTGATCCTAGATGTGATGAAGGCATATTTCTTGGTTATTATAATGAAAGAAAATCATATAGATGTTATAACAAGAGATTGCAGAGAATTGTGGAGAGTGTTAATGTCAAAGTGGATGAGCTAAACACAAGTCAAATAAGGGTTTATGAGAAGGAACCGACAGTGGAAATGATTATATCTGAACCAGTAGCACCTTTACGTGAATAGAGAGTTGAACCAGTTACTCCAGTAACATCAGAGAACTCTACAACGACTGAAGAACAGGGAAGAGGAAGAGAGAGTCAGAAGACTCCTATGTATGTGGGATTGAATCATTTTGAAGATCAAATCATTGGGGATAAGAGAAATGGAGTGATGACAAGAAGAAGACTGGCAACTAATGAGGTATGTTTAATTTCACAAGTTGAACCGGTATTAGTAATTTAATCATGTAAATATGAACATTGGTTAAAAGCTGTGGAAGAAGAATTAGATCAAATTGAGAAAAATAACACATGGACTTTTGATCTCTAGCCTAAAAATGAAAATGTTATTGGAACTTAATGGGTTTTTAGGAATAAATTGAATGAGGATGGTCAGGTTATAAGGAATAAGGCTAGATTAGTTTGTAAAGGATATTCTCAGAAGGGAGGAATTGATTATGGAGAGACTTTTGCACCTGTAGCTAAGATTGAAGCTGTAAGA
This sequence comes from Cryptomeria japonica, assembly GCF_030272615.1. Lineage (NCBI taxonomy): Eukaryota > Viridiplantae > Streptophyta > Pinopsida > Cupressales > Cupressaceae > Cryptomeria > Cryptomeria japonica. The sequence goes on along the minus strand of NC_081409.1, from coordinate 842,397,160 downwards.
TTATTTCTTGCCTATGTTGCTTATAAAAACTATAAGGTTTATCATAGGGATGTTAAATGTGCATTTTTGAATGGGTATCTTGATGAGGAAGTTTATATTAAGCAACCTAATGCTTTTTCACTATTAGATGATATAGATATGGTTTGTAGGTTAAGGAAAGCTTTATATGGACTAAAACAAGAACCTAGAGCTTGGTATGCAAGGTTGGATAAATATCTTTTGAAGCTTGGTTTTACTAAGGGTAGTGCTAACAACAATTTATATTATAAAATCACTGATGATGATATACTAATTATTGAAGTATTTTTTGATGACATTATTTTTGGAGGTGAAGATAAATTATGAGAATTTTGTAAGAATATGGAGAAATAATTTGAGATGTCTATGATTGGGGAGATAAAAATTTTCTCAGGCTTGCAGATTACTTAGACTGAAAAAGTTATTTTCATCTGTCAAAATAAATATGCTAAGGAATTGTTGAAGAAATTTGGTATGGGAGATTCTAAACTAGTAACTACTCCTATGGTTACAAGTGAGAAAATGACAAGAAAAGATGTTTTTGCACTGGTAAAACCTACAAGATACAAATCTATGATTGGAGGTCTTCTCTATTTGACTCAAACTAGGCCTGACATTATTAATGTTATTTGTATTATTTCAAGATTTCAGAGTGATCCTAGAGAAAATCATGAGATGGTAGTGAAAAGGATTTTTAGATACTTGCAAGGTGTTGGTATTATGGATGTGTTGCATTGGTTTTGTCATTGATGTCAACACTTATCAACACTTGTGAATACTTATCAACACTGGAGATCTTTGGTTATGTTCACCAACATGTTTAGTGACTTATGCACAGTCACCAGTATCTGGTTCACTGGCAGGTTATATTGTTCATCAGCACTGAGGATGGTCTGTTATCATCTAGAGATTACTTGGTTATGTCGAGGATATTTTTTGGACACTTGGTTTTGGTGATTTGGTTATTGGTCTAATCGAGTTTGCATGTTTGTTGTTACTGGAAAATACATCTAGGTTATGGACCGACAAGTGTTATCTATTCTAGATCAGCACGGAATGTTATGGAGATGTTTTATTGATTGGTTATTATTGTAAATGCATTGAGCCAACATGATGCATCACATATTGATTCATTTGTAATTGATTCAATTGTAATATTCTTAGTGAGCCGACCTACACATTTGGTCTTAGGTTTTGGTATATATGTAAGATCTCATTTGTGAGATTATGTAAGAAGGTGTGGTAGAGGATTGTAATAAGGTATATGTGAATATAAGCAGAGCTATACACATAAATAATTTGAAGATTCAAGGAAGGTATGAAGAAGACAATCAGAGCTTAACCAGTACTAAATCCAGCATATCAAGATGATATTTTGAGCAGTACATTATCATTGGATTTAACCATCCAATTGTAGTTAGTGTGACTCCCATTTTGTGATTGAGCAATGAGCTCTAGGCAGTTGGCCTTTCTGCATGTGCAGACCCCATTTGTACACACATACTATCTCTAGTAGTATCATCTAATTGTGGGTAAGGTTTCCCACCGTGGTTTTTCCCCTTACAGGGTTTCCACATACAAATATCTATGTTATGTGTTCTGGATGTTATTTATCTTTCTATTTCGTGCATTAAACTTTAATGGTACTATTAAACTATCTACCGACATTAAGTTTGGTTTACCGGTATTATGTACTAAGTTTGGTTAAGTTATATTTGGGTTGAAATTAATAGACAACTGATTCACCCCCCCTCTTAGTTGCCTTCAAGTCCTAACAATTGGTATCAGAGCTAAGTCCTCTTTTTGTGGAAGTTTAACAGCTTGAGGAGATTCTATGGCAACTAACTATTTCAGGAAGGATAGTTAGAAGCTTGATGGAACTAACTATGGTATATGGAAAATCAGAATGGAGACACATCTGAATTGCATTGGAAGAGACATATGGGATGTTATAAATAATGGCTATGTTGGTCCTACATAGAGTCAACCTAATCCACCAACCTTGGCTAAAGATCAAGAGAATGATTGCAAACCAAGAGAAGCACTTTAGAGCACATTGCCAGATCATCAAATCCCAAGATTATCAAACCAATCTATTGCTAAAGCTATTTGGGATAAATTAGAGACATTGAATGAAGGTGATACCACTGTCAAAATTGCAAAACTGGAATGCTTCCGGGTCATGTATGAAAATCTGAAAATGGAAGAAGATGAAAGGATTTCTGCTTTTATGGAAAGAGTTAATGAAATTGTTTTGGTTATACAATATTGTGGAGGATCCTTAAGTGAAGATGAAATTGTTTCTAAAGTTTTAAGAGCATTGCCACTAGCATACAAAATGAAAGTAACTGCTATTAATGAATTGAGAACAATGCCTAATACATCAGTATCTAGAGATACTTTGGTTGGAAAAGTTTTAGCTTTTGAACTTGAGGAATTTGGTCATGTTGCTACAATTAAGATAGATTTGTCTTTCAAAGCTTCATCATCTATAACATCATCATCATCATCTAAAAAATCCGATTGGAAAGTACTCTATGCTAGAGAACTTGAAGAAATCAAAAGAGAGAATGAAGAACTTGAAGAACTTTTTGCAAGGAAAATGCCTAAAGGTCCAGTTGGAAGTAAGTATGAAGGTAAAGCACCATTTAAATGTTTTAACTGCAATAAAATTGGTCATATGGAATCTAGGTGTCCTGATAGACATGCAAGATTGAAAAAAGAAGCTAAAACAACATATAAGCCTAACCCTGAATATCAGAGATACAGATTTAAGAAGAATAAAGACAAATCATGTTACTATGCTGATGGAGTTACCAATTATTCTGATGAGGAATTGACAGACAATGGATGGGATTTTGTTGCAATAACAAAAGATCAACCAACACCTACTATTCAACTGGTAGAGCAAGCCTTGGCAGCTAAAATTAAAGAAAACGATGAATGGATCATTGATTCCAAATGTTCACATCATATGACTGGTGATAAAAGTAAATTCTCAACTTTTCAGGAATACAATGGAGGTCTTGTAAGATTTGGGGATGATAAAACTTGTTTGATCAGAGGAAAAGGTACTATATCTTTTGATGGTAATCACAATACTGACAACGTTTATTATGTTGAAGGTTTGAAGCATAATCTTTTGAGTGTTGGTCAATTAGTTGACAAAGGATTTCAGTTACAATTCAAGAGTAAATACAAAATCATGAATAGAACTGGTTCGGAAATTGCAACTGGTAATCAGACTAGAGGTAATATCTTTCATTTGAATAACAATGAGAAGACATGCTTGATTGCACATATTGATGAAAGTTGGTTATGGCATAAAAGACTTTGTCATGTAAATTTTGATTGCATTGTGAAAATCAGTACAACTAAGGTAGTAAGGGATTTACCTAAGATTGTTAAACCTCACAATCCAGTATGTAAGGAATGTCAATTTAGAAAGCAAGTTAGAGTAACTTTTAAGAGTATTCCAAAAAAGTCCAATAATGTTCTTGACTTAATTCATATTGATTTATGTGGTCCAGCAAGAACTAGAAGTTTACAAGGAGATATATATTTTATGCTAATTATTGATGATTATTCTAGAATGTGTTGGGTTACTTTTCTCAGGGAGAAATCAGAAGCTTTTGGGAAATTCAAACTATTCAAGGTCGTGGTAGAGAATGAAACTGGTAAGAAAATCAAATGTTTGAGATCAAATCAAGGAGGTGAATTCACATCTAAGGAATTTAATACATTCTATGAAGTGAATGGAATCAGAAGACAATTATTAGCACTTTGGACACCTTAGCAAAATGGAGTTGTGGAAAGGAAGAACATAACTATTTTGGATGCAGCTAGAAGCATGATATCAGAAGAAAACCTAACTCATGTGTATTGGAGAGAAGTAGTCAATACATCTATTTATACATTCAAGAGAGTTCACATCAAAGGTGAAACTGGTAAGACCCCTCATGAACTATGGTTTGGTAATACTCCTACTCTTAAATATTTTAGAATATTTGGAAGAAAATGTTATATTAGGAGAGATGATTATATTGGAAAATTTGATTCTAGAAGTGATCAAGGAATATTTCTTGGTCATTCATCTAAGAGGAAGGCATATAGATGTTTTAACAAAAGATTGCAGAAAATCATTGAGAGTGCAAATGTGAAGATTGATGAACAGTTTAGAGGTAATTCAAGGTCTATGGACTCTAAACTAGTAGTTTAGATAATCACAAATGAGCCCACAATGAGTACACCAGTATAGAATGTTGATCCAGTCACACCAGCATCATATGATAATTCCACAATGACTGAAAAACAACAGCAAGTGAATACACCCAGGTATGTAAGATTGAATCATTCTGAAAGTCAGATAATTGGGAATAAGTATCAAGGTGTTATGACTAGAGAAAGACTGGAAAATGAAGAGGTATGACTAATTTCTCAAATTTAATCAGCAACTATTAATGAGGCATGTGAAGATAAACATTGGATTAAGGCTATGGAAGATGAATTGGAACAAATTGAAAAGAATAACACATGGACATTGATTCCCCGACCTAAAAACAAAAATGCAATCGGAACTAAATGGGTATTCAAAAATAAACTTAATGAAGATGGTAAGGTAATAAAAAACAAAGCAAGATTAGTGTGTAAGGGATATTCACAGAAAGAAGGAATTGATTACAATGAAACCTTTGCACTGGTAGCTAGAATTGAGGCAGTTAGATTATTCTTAGCTTTAGCAGCACACAAGAACTATAAAGTATATCAATGAATGTTAAATGTGCATTTCTAAATGGTGATCTTGAAGAGGAAGTTTACATTGAACAACCTAATGGATTTGCTTTGACAGATGACAAAGATATGGTTTGCAGGTTAAGGAAAGTTTTATCTGGATTGGAACAAGCTCCTAGAGCTTGGTATGCTAGATTGGACAAATATCTTTTGAAGCTTGGTTGCACTAAAGGTAATGCTAACAACAACTTATAATACAAAGTGAATAATGATGACATCTTGGTTATTGAAGTTTTTGTTGATGATATCATTTTTGGAGGAGAAGAAGGATTGTGTAAAGACTTTTCTAATAAGATGCAGGAAGAATTTGAAATGTCTATGATTGGGGAGATAAAATTCTTTTTGGGATTGCAAATTTCATAGACTGATAAATGCATATTCATAAATCAATCAAAGTACTTGAAGGAATTACTTAAGAAATTTTGTATGGAAAACTCTAAACCCATAAGTACTCCTATGACTACAATTGATAAACTATCATTGAAAAATGAATCAACACCTGTTAATCTGATAAGATAAATTTATGATTGGAAGTTTATTGTATTTGACACAAACAAGACCTAATATTTTGAATGCAATATGTATTGTTTCAAGATTTTAGAGTAATCCTAAGGAAAATCATGAATCAACAGTAAAAAGGATTTTTCGGTACCTACAAGGCACAACAAATCTTGGTTTATGGTATCCTAAAGATGAAAATTTTGACTTATGTGCATACATAGAGGCAAATTGGGCAGGAGATGTAGATGACAAAAAAAGCACCACCGGTGGAGCATTTTTTCTTGGTAGCAAACTAATTTCATGGTTGAGGAAGAAACAAAGTTGTACATCAATATCAACAACAGAATCAGAATGTGTTGCAGCAACAACTAATTGTACACAGGTATTATGGATTAAGAAAATGTTGAAGGACATAAAGGTAAAATGCAAAGAACCTATAATCATTTACTATGATAATATGGCAGCAATTGATATATCAAAGAATCCAGTATTTCACTCTAAAACTAGACATGTTTCTATCAAATTCAATTTTTTGAAAGACAATATTGAAGCAAAAGAAGTGAAATTGGTTTATGTGAATACTAAAGAGCAGATTGTAGATATCTTTACTACCTTTGCCTAAGGAAAATTTTGAATATCTAAGAGAGAACCTTGGTGTTATACCCTCACTGATAGAAACTTAGATAGTTGAAGCATGGCATCGGACCAGAAAAATTAATAGAGAAATATTTTTCTAGCCTTGATGAAGGAGAGCTACTTCTTAGGGGGAGTAGATTGGATAAATTGGATAAGTTGGTATTTGTAATAAGTTCTATGAACTAATTATATTTGGTTTTGTATTGCTTTGGCATTTGATGTCAAAGGGGGAGAGATATCTATGGAAGAACACATTATTTTTTTGGGAGAGATTATTCATTGGGGGAGAGATTGTTACTCTATGTATCTGTATTTTGATTTCTGGTTAATGATCTCTTTGGGAGATTGTTGGGTTTTGACATTTCTTCTTTGGCACTTAGATGGTATTTCCATCTTGTGTTACCATCAATGCCAAAGGGGGAGATTGTTGGTATTATGGATCTATTGCATTGGTTTTGTCATTGATGTCAAAACTTATCAACACTTGTGAACACTTATCAGCACTAGAAATCTTTGGTTATGTTCACCAGCATGTTAAGTGACTTATGCATAGTCACTGGTATCTGCTTTACTGACACTAATGATGATCTGTTATCATCTAGAGATTACTTGGTTATGTCAAAGACATTGTGTTGGACACTTGGTTTTGGTGATTTGGTTATTGGTCTAATCGAGTTTGCACATTTACTGTTACCGACAAATAGGTCTAGGTTATGGACCAACAATTGTTATCTATTCTAGATCAGCACGACACTTTATGGAGATGTTTTATTGATTGGTTATTATTGTAAATGCATTGAGATGACATGATGCATCACATATTGCTTCATTTGTAATTGATTTAATTATAATATTCTTAGTGAGCCGACCTACACATTTGGTCTTAGGTTTTGGTATATATGTAAGATCTCATTTGTGAGATTATGTAGGAAGGTGTGGTAGAGGATTGTAATAAGGTATATGCGAATATAAGCAGAGCTATACATGCAAAAATCATTTGAAGATTCAAGGAAGGTATGAAGAAGACAATCAGAGCTTAATAGGTATTGAATCCAGCATATCAAGATGATATTTTGAGCAGTAAATTATCATTGGATTTAACCATCCAATTGTAGTCAATGTGACTCCCATTTTGTGATTGAGTAATGAGCTCTAGGTAGTTGGCCTTTCTGCATGTGCAGACCCCATTTGTACACACATAATATCTGCAGTAGTATCATCTGATTGTGGGTAAGGTTTCCCACCGTGGTTTTTCCCCTTACAGGGAATCCACGTACAAATATATGTGTTATGTGCTGTGGATGTTATTTTTCTTTCTATTTCATGCATTAAACTTTATCAGTACTGTTATTTACTATTAAACTGTCTATCGGCATTAAATTTGGTTAAGTTATATTTGGGTTGAAGTTAATAGACAACTGATTCACCCCCCTCTCTTAGTTGCCTCCGGGTCCTAACACAAGGTACATCAAAATTTGGCTTGTGGTATCCTAAGGATGATAACTTTATTTTATGTGCATATACAGATGTTCATTAGGTTGGAGATGTTGATGACCGGAAAAGCACTTCTGGTGGAGCTTTCTTTCTTGGAAAGAAGTTGGTTTCATGGATCAGCAAGAAACAGTCATGTACTTCTTTATTTGCTGCTAAAGCTAAGTATGTTGTTGATGCTACTAACTGTACACAAGTTTTATAGATGAAGCAAATGTTGAAGGATGTAAAGGTTGATTGTGATGCACCGGTAGTTATTCACAGTTATAACTTTGTTGCTATTGATATATCAAAGAATCCGATATTTTATTCTAAGACAAAGCACATATCTATCAAGTATAACTTTTTGAAGGAGAAGGTGGAAGCAAATGAAGTTAGACTAGTTTATGTGAACACTAAAGAATAGATTTCAGATATTTTCACTAAACTTTATCTAAGAAATCATTTGAGTACCTAAGAGATAGACTATGAGATTTTTCCCCTTCAATAGAGACTTGATTGATGCAGTTTGACATTAGTCTGGCATGCATTTTCAAAGATACTATTCATTCTAGAACTGATGTGGGATGCTACTGCTCAGGGGGAGTAGTCAGCTTTAAGATTCAGAGGCTTATATTTTTGTTGTAGTGTCCACCCTTGACTTGACTTGTTTTGACTAGAGTTGACTTTTAATTCATGTGTGATAGACATTATTGGGCATAGACTATTTCAAATGATTTATATGATGTTGATACTATCATTATTGATCATGTGATTTATTAGTCACTACATACTTATTATGTGATTGATTATCGAAAGATTATATTGATCATGTAATTTGATGAGCATAAGTGTTGATGAATTTTGCATGCCTTACTATAATCATGAATTATACTAATCATGCACTTGATGATGTTTTTATGTACTGACCATATTTAATGATTATCTACGATGATTTGGTCATATGGTGTGTTTGATTGTTGCCTAACTATCTTTAGGATAGAGACAATGCCACATCACTCATTGCAAGCGGGATGTGTCATTGTGATTTCTCTAACCCTTGTCTGTTATAATATATATGCATATGTCATCTTGTTGCTTTGTGGATGCAGAATTTGTAGGTACCAAACACCAAATCCACCTAGCTCCATAGGTCTGAGGGTGTCTTTAAATCCTAATGGCATGTGGTTCAGAGTTGGCACAAGTTCTCCTCACGTACTCTAGGTCTAAGATGTTCACCTTGTCAGGTTATCTTGATGTTAGCTGATTTGTTGATGTCTTATATTATTTTGATTTTCCTTTTTGTTGGTCAAGTAAGTGTTGTGGTGTATTGGTTAAGTCTCTTCGTCATGAGTTGGAGGTCTAGAGATGAAATCCCTGTAGCTTCTTTTGTGTGAGTTTTGAGGTATGGATTTCTCATTGTGTAATTGGATTTCTCCTTATAGGAAATTTATTTAAGTGAATAATCTATTTAATCTAATTGGATTGATCTTTTATTTATTTATTATTTGATCTATTTAATTTAATGTTGAGTATTTGATATTTAATTTATTAGCTTCTATTTATTGGATTCAATTGAGTTATTATTTATTGGAGTTTTATTTATTTAATTTTATTTATTGATTTCCTATTATTATTAATATTTATTTATAAATGTCTATGGTGGGAAATTATTTATTTAATCTCGAAGTGAATTTTATTTATTGAGTAATATTATTTTACCCATTAAGTAATTAAAAGGGGGTAATTTGTATTCTTTTATTTAAAAGTCATTTTCACCCTAGGTCAATGGTTTAATTTATTTTGCCTACCCTTGGATTTGATTGGCTGGAAGTTTTTGGTAGGTAGAAAATATATTTTATTTTCTTGAACTTTTGGAAGGTAGATATGGAATATAATATTTTTGGAATATTTTGATTGGAGGATTGTTTTGCTTGCTTTTTTTTTTTTTTTTTTGATAAATAGGCCTTCCTCTATTCACGGGGATTGGCATCTTTGGTGAATGAATTTCTGAGATTGATTTGGAGGTTATTGGTGGTTGGATTCAAATTGGTTTAAAGGCTTGGATTGCTTGTTTTGGATTCTACATCAATTTCTTCCAATTTCTGCATTTTCCAAGTTGGTGGTTTTATCGGCACTTCACATTGTTTTATTTTAAAAGATTGTCTGTAAGGTGTCTGAAAGATTGTTTGGGGATTTAGAAAATAATTTTAAATTGATTCTTATTTTCAGAAATCAGATTTGGAAGAGATTATTTTATTCTTCTTATTTTTTGAGAAATCAAGTTAGAATGTGAGAAATGGTTTCCTGTGGTTTTTTTTTCCTGTAATGTTTCCTATAGTTTTTCCTATAGTTTTTCCTGTAGTTTTTCTTGTAGATTAATTTTCTAGTTTATTGCTTGTGTGGTACTTTCCAGATCAATTCTTGTACCAGAGGCATTGTTGAGGGTGTGGTGAGTTTTCTAGTTTTATATCTGATTTTATTTGATGTATTTTGTTGGTTTCAAGCATATTTACCTTCCTATGTTATTGGAGAAAGAATTGTACTTTCATCCATATTGATGTGCTATGGTTGGTGAGTTGGAAGTGTTGTTGTTTTGGGGAAGCAAGTGAGTTGGCCTTGTTGTGGTTTTACTTTCATTAATGACAACAAATTTTATGGCTTGATATGCCTATGTTTATTGTTGGCCAAGAGGCTCATTTTTTTATGTTGTTGTAGTTTTGACTGTGTGTCAAGTTTCCTTGTCATAAGGCTTTATGAATATAAGTTTGGTTGTTGTTTTGTTTTCAGTTTTGTCTCAGATTGAAATCAAATTTGAATTAAAAGGCTTTTATGATATTTATGATGATTTTCATTGATGGTTAATTATAGCTTTTGATGTGGTATTGCCAAGAGGTTCATTTTGTTTTTGGCTACTTGAATATCCTTGTTTTGGGGAGTAATCCATTGGATGCATATGAGTGTTATGTTGCAGATTTGTATTTTGTTTTAGAGCCTCTTGTTATTTATTGTTGGGCCACGTTAGGAGGAGTGGGCTTCCTTGTGATGATCAAGGTCACAAGAGATAGGCTAGCATGAGGTTCCTTGTAAGGATGCATGAAGTCTAGACCACCAGGGCATATTGGAGTTTTCCATGATTTGTAAACAAGTAATAACATTGATAATTAATTAATTGGGATGGGTAATTATAACTCATTTAAAAAATATAATGATTAGTTTTGATCCTCATTGCTTAGTCCTAGGGAGGATGTTTTAGGATAAGCATGAGAAGGTTGTGAAGACGGTAAGCTAATCCCCCTTAGTCTCTCATAGGTTGAGATGGCTCCACATGTCCATTAGGCTAGTGCCTTGTGTTATTATGTTATTATGTTATGAGCATGGCATGTGATGACACTCCACTCCTAAATGTGTTCCCCCTTTATGATTTACGATTATGCTTATTGGATGCATTTATGTCCTGATGATTTTTATGCCTCTGGGAGTTCATTCTTGTTGTTTTGTGTGAGTTTTTTCTTGAGATTCCTTGTGTGGTTTGTCTCCTTGGTTATAGATTCTATCTTAGGTGTAGAATGTGTGTTTGGACCTTGTGTCATCTCCTAGCACTGGGGGTGGTTCCTTTGGTTCCACATGGTCGGGTGGTTGGTGCTTTTAAACCATTGAAATGTTCCTATCTTTGGATTCTTCTTGCGTGGATGAGGATGCTTCTTCAAATAGTTCATTGATAATAATTGCTGTAAGAATGTAAATGATGGTGTGATTTATGTAATGAAATTCTTATGTAATGGTTGTAAAAGAAATCATGCTTATGAGAAATGATTATGTTGTTCTAGTTATAGTGATAGCTTTTGGTTATGGTATATGATTGTAATGATGAACCCTTGAGTTGTATTGTAACACATTTATATTAAATGAAATGGATGCATGAGATGTGGATAAGTATTGTGGTTTGGGATTAAATGATGCATTTTATATTCTTGATGATCCATGTAAAAAGGAAATGGTGTGAGTGTTATGATAATGGAAAGATCCTAGAAAAGATGTCTTTAACTAATTCTTTAAGTAGAAGAAATGTTAAGCCTTGATAGGATGTAAGAGTATGAGTAATATTGGAAGATATCTTAGGACATGTTTATGTTTGGTGATTAAAGAATTGGAAATTATAGTATCATACTTTGTAGTTAGTGATCTAATGGTAGGATTGAAAATCTTATAATGCTTGGGATGTAGTTGAATGTTCCTTATGAAAATATTGTATGGATGTTCTTAATGAATGAATTACTAATGTTATTAATGGAAATTACTAGTAAGTGTATGGATAGATGGTAAGATGAGTGCTTGTCTTTTAGGAAAGGATTAGAATGTATCATGTGTTATAGTTTAAGAATTATATCTCCATTTGGTGTATTCTATTAGTTGTTATGGAATTTGGATATTGTACCTTAATTTGTGTTGAGATGAATTCATGTAGCTACTTAATTTTTAATAAGATGGTTGTTAGTTAATTGATATAGTGCAAGAGATTTTAGGAGTATTAAATGAGCTATGGGTTAAATGTTTAGGAAGACTCTGTGATTATTGCTTTATGTACTTTAGGAATCATGATGAAGTAATAAGCATGCTAGGAGCGTAGAATCATAAATGATTATGTGGAAGATAATCGTAAATGGAAATGGTGCTAATGCAATGTAAGGGTTAATCTTGGTATGTGAATGGTGATGTTAATAGTAGAAGGTTGGTTAATGGTAATAGGATCATTTGGACTTGGTGTATAAAATGAACCTAAGAGAAAAAGGGAAATAGCTATGCATTGAAAGATAGAATCTCAAATTTAATGGAAGATTAAGTAGGTTGCATATCATGAGTGATAGGTATTGCTATGATGCACCTATGTGTGTATAATGATTAAGATTATGAGGTATTGATCTAGAAGAAAGTAAATGTTTATTTCTTATGTAGGTAGAATAAGTAATGGCGTTAAGATACCCTAGGGAGAGTTAGTAGTAATGATTTATTGTACTCCACTTGCATAATTGTTTCAATAGCTTGAGTGAATTATTCTATGTTCATAACACTTAAATGTTGTTGTGTGCTCATTGCATTGCTTAAGTGATGTTATGTGTTGTATTATTTAAAAAAAAAATTAAATTAGTGTGTTTTTAGCTATATTTCTTTAGGGTAGTTTGGCGGTCATTACATTTGCTTTGATATTTTTGTTAGATTTTTGGCATTCATGTCAAAGGGGGAGTGATAGTGATGTGAAAAAGATAAAGAAAGAAAAAGAAAAATTCAAAGGGAGAGATATTGATATTCAGAGCTATATACGGGTAATTGTTGGTTGTCTTCCATGGGGGGAGACTTGTTTGGCATTTATTGGTACTTAGATGTTTTTCACATCTAGTGTTGCCATCAATGTCAAAGGGGAGATTGTTAGCCATTTGGTGGAATTGATTATGTGTTGCATTAATTATTTGTCATTAATGTCAACACTAGCTATTTGGATGCTTTATCAACACCCTTCTGATTAACTTGGATCCGGTATGATCTGGTAGACTCTAGTATAGTATGGTGATGGAATTGGCTTGTTCATGATACTTATACTCATATTAGGTCAGTTGGTTTTGGTCTGGAGATTGGATGCTATCCTACTTGCTTAGAAGATTGGTTTCTAGTTCTGGTGAGGGTTTCATCAGAAGTGCTTTTAGTGGATATCTTTGATGAATTACATAAGTGGTGTTGGTGCAACTTCTAATGGAGTTTCAGGATGTTGTTGGTGATCATGTTCGAGACTTGGCGTTTAGAGATAATTGTTGAAGCATGTGGACCTATACTTGGTCCCGGTTGATCTAGGTTATGGATCAATTTTAATGTAACGTGTGGATAGGACCTATTGATGTTATTTAAGTATGTCTTATGCATTGGATATTATTTGTTTGGTCTAAGGCTGACATGGTTTTTAATTATGTAATCGGTTTATTGTTTGGTGGCTGACCTAATTGTTTATGGTCAAGGGTTTGTATAAATAGATGTAAGATCTCATTGTAGATCATCATGGTTAATGTAAGAGGTCATGCTCAATGAATGTAATGTGTGAATAAATGTAATATCATTTAGGAAGAGGAGTTGGTCAATCATTGGAGATCAAATTGGGTTTATGTAAGAGGATTTTGTCCTCCAGTATTGAGCTTAATCAAAATTGTACTCTGGCATAGGAGATTCTATCTTTTGTAGTTCAACACTTCTCTAGATTGTAGTCTAGATTTATATGTAGTCATTGAGACTCCTTTTGTGATGAGCAGTGTGCTCTAGGCTATTGGCCTTCCTGCAAGTGCAGGACCCTTCATTGTATACTTACTGCAGAAGTATTACCTGATTGTGGGTAGGCTTCCCACCATGGGTTTTCCTTTTACCAAGTTTTCCACATACAAATCTTGGTGTTGTGTTGATGGCTTTTATTCTGTGATTATTGTTTATGCTTAATTGGATTAGCTTTTATTCCGGTATTATTGTTTTGGGTTCTAGTATTAAAGTTTTAATTACTTAATGTTCTTGTAATCTGTGACAACTAATTCACCCCCACCCCCCCTCTTAGTTGTCTTCCAGTTATCTGAACAATCTAACAATAGATCTATAAGTGAATTTTCCAAAATATATATCTTTAAATATTTTAATTAGTTTTTCATATTTTATACTTTATTTTTATTTATAGTAGGTTAACAACACTAAAATATAAGTTCGATTGTCTTGTCAAGGAAAAATACTAAAATTTATTTAAAAAACTTGAACAAAATATGATGCAATAGAGAAAAGAATTTATGTCAAGATGATATAATTATTTTCTAATTTGGATAAATAATTAAGAAAACAAGTGGAATGAATCAAAAAGAGTTATATTTCAGCTCACGCAACTTTTCAAATTTATTGAAAAATATATATTTATTAAAAATAGTAAAAAGTATAATTCGATTTGAGAAGCGTGCTGGATTGTAAGTTGGATAAATGCATAAGTGAGACAAATTGTGGAGTGCTATGGAAATGTGTACAACTCTCATGATGTTTTGGTTTGGACTGCATCTTGTTCAACATATTTCATAAAGCATTCGATACTGGGGGATGTTTTATGGCACTCGGTATTCTAGACACTATAAGATATTGTATTTTTTGGTATATTTGAGATTTAAATCTCACGACCTTTCTATGTATTGTAGAGCAAGGATCAAAGTTTTTCTTACTGGTTCTTTTCTTTGGGATCTCTTTCAATCAACTTTATATAATAAAATATATTAAGTGGCACTGCCATCTTTTTCAAAAAAATATATATAAACACAAAAAATTGAAGAAAAAAGGTAAAATTTACTAAATAAAGTGTGGCGACTTGTGTAACTTCAATTTTAGTATTTGATCAACTAAATTATAGTGTTTAGTTTATAAAAAACTACGTTCAAATAATTTTTTTAATTTTTGTTAAAATTACAAATATAAAATAGACAAAAGAATATAAATTTTATTAGTTCACATCGTTTCAAAATTCAAAACATATATTTCACTTTCTATTGATTTAATTTAAAAATTTGAATCATCATTGACCATTTCCTTTATAAAAATGTGACACGACTTTGTACTTTTACCCAATATCAATGTTTTCACTTTTTGTTTTCTTCCAAATTTCTAAACCATCATTTTCTATTAATTTCATAGAATATGTGGAGGTAAACATGTTTGAAAATCCAAAAATTTTGTGGTGAGAAATAAAATTAGACTATCAATGGCCTCCTTCATATGTCATTCAAATATAATCTCTATCTTCTAAATATAGAAAAATGGGTGGTCATGATGATGGGATGTGATGAATGGCATGTAGTAAATAGAGAGAAAAACAAGAGTAGGAGAGAAACTAAAGCCCATTTTTTCCTACAAGCTCCTTGAATTCTATCAACAATGGTCAAGGTAACAAGTGTTTTGTGACATTTATTATTCCTAGTCTAATTTAATTTGATTATGTCCTTGACAATACCAACAAAAATTGGAGTGTCAATTCCTTTGAATATGTGTGTGTAATTGATAATCCAAAGTTTTTGAGATTCTTAATCAATGTTAGTGTCAATACTCAATTTTATGGTATTCACAACTATTTTTCTTCTTGAGAATCCAAACTTGTTGAACTATTCAATCTCCTATTATTGTCTTATCTTTCTTTCCTTTTCTGAATTGAACTATGTAAAATAGATAAAGCTTGAGAATCTAAAGTTGTTGAAGTTTTCAATCAATATCAATATCAAGGTTTTCACATTTAATTTTCTTCCAAATTTCTAAACCATATTTTTCTATTAGTTTTCTAGACAATGTGAAGAAAATGGGTGGTCATCTTGGCAAGAGGTGATGAATGGCAGTTTGTGAGTAGATAAAAACAAGAGTTGGAGAGAAAATAAAACATGTGTTTTGTCCATAGGCTCTATGAATTCTATATCCAATGGTCTAGATAATGGATGTCTGGTGGCATTTTCTTTTCTTAGTTAATATACTTTGATTGGGTTTGACAAATTATAAAAATGGGGTGTAACTTCCTTTGAATGTGTGTACATACTTGTCAATTCAAAGTTGTTGAGATTTTAAATCAATGCCAAATTTAATATAGGCTTGTAAACAATCAATATATTATTGTTTCCAAAAGATCCACACACCAATGGGACTCTTGGTGCAAGTTATGGAACTATATTGAATAGCTCAACTTCCCAAGGGGTGTTCCATTGTCCTCTATATCAAAGGATCCCTCAAGCCAATTCCTTTTCTCTCAGATCACTGAGCAAAGTGACTTAGGAATGACAACCCCAAGAATGAGTGATGTTTGATTAATTTAGCATGAATGCATTCCTAGATATGTATGATATTGAATCTATGATGATTTAAACTAGCTTGAATATGATGTTATGACGAAGATTAGTAATCCTATCCTAACAATATATACTAGTCTAACATGGATATGTTATGATATTTAAAATTACTTTAAAAATATTAATAAGATGATTTTTATCAAAGAGAGGCTAAATGTGGTGCAAGAGCACCTAAGGGTTAAAATGCCCTTAATCAATTTTGGCTTGTGAGACCTTCCAGTGGTCATGTAAATATATAAGGACTAGATCTAGTCCATTTGTATGGTTGTTTAATTGAAGGTTTTAAAATTTCTCTTATCGGCAAGACCTACCCCTGATCGGCAAGTCTTACCCTAATGAGTTCACCAGAGTTTGGAATGGTTGTATTGGGTATCGAAAGGAGTGGTTTTAAGTTTCCCTAATGATTAACTTGACCTACATTTGGACGTTGATCATGGATGATCCTACGGTTGTCTCTATACCGTGATGGGAAGATGATCACCAGATAATCCTCATGACTTGGTGATAAAGCACATGCAAAAGAAGAGGCAAGTTAACGACCGTGTAGGTTGAGGGTGGATCAACGGTGGATGCTATACCGCAATGGAGAGATGCATGAAATTTATTCCCCATGACTTGGCAACCAAGTGGTGGGACTCAACAAGAGAGAATCTTAGGAAAGTTAATGAGTGAGCAAGTCTAGGTTGATCAAACGATTGTTTCTATACTGCTATGGTGAGATGCAAGAAGTTTATTCCCCGTGACTTGGTGACAATGGTGGGACCCAGTGACAAAGAAGAGCTTCATTTTGGGTGGTTAGTGAGGCCATGCTAAGGTGGTAGGGTAGGGACCCTAGAGCCAATCAGGGGGGTACCATGTGGTGGAGTGCAAAAAGAGAGATCGAGCAAGATTGGATGATCTGGATAGCTGTTTGGTTGTCTTTCCGATGACCCGATGGAAATGCCCATGAAGCAAAGGTAAGCATTGGACATGGGATGAAGGGATTTCTTGCTATTCTAACACCCAATGGAAAAAATCGAGTGGTGGACATGGTTATCGGCCATCAGCGAAGGTGTGTTTTGGTTACGCCGATCACCTGATGGAAAAGTGCAAACTTTGTAAGTCACCAATGGGCATTGGATGATAGGTTCTGAGGCTACGCTCATGACCCATTTTGAAACTGTTTTCTCCAGTTTGTAACCATCTATGTTTCATGATGGATGGATGAGCTACAAAAGTCTAATTGTAAGCATTGGATTGGTTGGATACTATAGGAAACACAAGAGAAATACATACAAGTCTATTTTTTGATTTTCTATCACTGAGTGTTGTATTGTCTTGTTTTTGTTAAGTTTTTCATTATAGTTATGTAATTAAAGTTTCCTTTTTGTTGTTTGTTTCTTTGTTTCAAATTTATAGTGTAAATATGGCTATGTCTTGAACCTCCATCGTGGGATCCACACGGCCATTGGAGTTCTTCAGGAAGAGATGAAAATGTATAGTAAGAGTAGGTAGGAGGAAACCAAGAAATGGCAATCACCATTTCTGCATACTGAGCCTAGGCGAGCTTGGAAGAAGTATGGCTAGGTTTTAGTGATTGTAAGGGAGTAAGTGTAGGGGAGGACTGGTGTAGAAGTCTAATTGCAAAATTAGACAAGATGATGACTTTACAAACTGCGAGTAAGCAAGGGTAGTCCTACACCTCTACAACTCATAGTGACAAAATCTAGGAGCATGGAGAGAAAAATTCTTTATGAGCTTGTATTGAGTGTGGTAAGAAAATACTGGTAGGGAAGCACTTAGAAGTGTAGAGGGGTAGACTTAGAACTTGAGAAGAGATAGAAGCAGACCATCAAGAAATCTAGATTATGGAAAACTAGGTAGCCTCCCTATCATATTGGTATCAGAGCAAGGTTAGACTTGGGAAGAAAGTAGTTGATGTTAGGCACTAAATCAGTAGGAGAAAATAGTCTTAGAATGATGACCAATGTAGAGTTAGCAAAGAAGGTAGAAGATCAGGAGGAAGAAAATAGACCCCTAAAAGAAAGATTGCTACAATTGGAGAGAAAACTAGATGCAGTTGAGGATAAAATTGAGAAAGTAACAATCCAGATCAGTGAAGGGAAGGGTAAATAATCAGTGGAAGAGGATAGGATACCTACCCCAGACCTTGTCCTACCTAAAGAACCTTTCCTTAAAGCAATTAAAGCCTTGGGAGGAAAATCCCTAGAAGGAGTGCCACTTTTTTATGGGAAAATGGAGCCTAAAGTAGTTATGGAATGGGTTGAAGGATTTGAGAATCACTTTGACTGTGATGGAATTAGTGAAGCCCAAAAGGTGAAGGTAGCTAAGTCTAGATTAAGAGGTGCAACCTTGACTTGGTGGAAATTTATCCAAGAAGAAAGGCAAAAAGAGGGTAAGAACCAAATAGCCAGTTGGAATGGAATGGTATCCAAGGTGAGGGAAGCCTATGTCCCTAAAGATTATGAGATCCAACTGCACAAAAGGAGACAAAAATTGAGACAAAGAGACTTTGATGTGAGCAACTACATTGAGGAATTTCAGAATTTGTCTCTGAGATCCAAGGTGGTAGAGGATGAGAGCATCAAGGTAGCCAGATACTTGAATGGCTTGAGATGGAATATTCAAGAGGAGTTGAGTTTGTTATGTTCTAACACGGTGCATAAGTGCTATCAATTGGCACTAAAGGTGGAGGAAAAGAGTAAAAAGAAGCAAGAACAAAGCAATAGAGGAAGAGGTAGAGGAAAAGATGGTAGAGGCCAAAGAGGCAGTTTTGGTGGAAGAGGAATAGATCAAAGGTCCCAAGGAGAGTCCAAAATTATAGAGAAAAGTGAGAATTCACATAGCGAGAGTAGCTATAGAGGAAGGGGATCATCTAGCAACCCAAGAAGAGGTAGATCTAGTGTACTGAGAAGAGGGTCCTACTTCTCCACCATGAAGTTCTACAATTGCCAAAAGTTGGGTCACCCTGCCTATAGATGTCCAGAGAAATCCTCTTCATCTCAAGGAAGTGAAAGAAGACTAACATATGTGCAAGAAGATGCATAAAGTAGCAAGACACAAGATGTGAGCTTAGCTCTTGAATATGGAGAAAATTTAATGATGAGAAGAGTCTTGATTAAGGAGCCAATCAAAGAAGAGCTTTGTTTAGAATCAAATGCAAGGTCCTTGGTAAGGTTTGTAGAGTGGTGATAGAATCAGGGTCTACTAACAACATTATGTCAGAAGTAGTAAGTAAACTAAAGTTGAAAAGAATTCCACATAGTAATCCATATAGGGTCACTTGGCTCAACAAGGAGCAGCATGTGGTAGTGAATGACCAAACATGGGTTGAGTTCAACATAGGTAGTTATAAATATAAAGTCTTATGTGACATCTTGCCTATGGATGCTTGCCATATACTTCTTGGTAGACCATGGCAGTTTGACAGAAAGGCCATTCACAATGGAGAGAAGAACTCTTATTATTTTTAAAAGGGTGGAGTTACATACCATATTTAGTTCCTAAGTGATGAAGGAGAGAACAACAAAACTAAAGGCCCAAATGCATTAATGGTACATGAAAAAGAGTTCATTAACACTCTCAAGGAAGGAGGAGTGGGGTTTTCTCTTATAGTGAAACCAAGGGAAACAAAGAAAGAAAAGAAGGTTTAAATACCTCATGAAGTGCAACAGATACTAGACAACTTCAAAGCAATCATAAGTGATGGAGCACCAGGAACCCTACCTCTTATTAGAGCCATAAGCCATCAGATTGATTTCAGTCTAGGAGCATCATTACCCAACAAAGTAGCCTATAAGATGACTCCTGAACAAAACAAGGAAGTGGCTAGACAAGTCCAAGAATTGTTGGACCAAGGGTTGATAAAAAAGAACATAAGTCCTTGTGTCGTACCTACAGTGTTAGCACCCAAGAAAGGAGGAACATGGAGGCTATGCACAGATTCAAGAGCCATAAATAGAATCACTATCAGGTACAAATTTCCTATCCCAAGAATTGAAGACTTGATGGATTGCTTGGGAGGTACAAGGTACTTCACTGAGATTGATCTCAAGAGTGGATACCACCAGATCAAGATAAAAGAAGGTGATGAATGGAAAACAACCTTCAAAACCAACGAAGGAATTTATGAATGGCTTGTTATGTCATTCAGTCTTAGTAATGCTCCCAGTACATTCATGAGACTCATGAATGAAGTGCTTAAAGATTTTATCGGTAAATTTGTTGTTGTATACTTAGATGATATCTTGATTTTCAGTAGAATTAAAGAGGAACATCTAGAGCATCTTGGTATTGTATTGCAAAAATTGTATGATGAGCAACTAACAATAAACTTGGAGAAGTGTGAGTTTATGAAGCAAGAACTTGTCTATCTTGGATTTGTAGTTTCAGGAGGAGATTTGAAGATGGACACATCAAAGGTGGAAGCCATCACAAATTCACCAACACCAAAGACAACAAGTGAAGTAAGAAGTTTTCATGGATTGGCATAGTTCTACAGGAATTTTATCAAAGGGTTTAGTGATATTGTTAGGGTTCCCATAGATACTGAGAGGGGGGGTGAATCAATATCTGATCGGTAATGTAATTTTCTTAAAACTGAATATGTAGAATATAAAGTAATAGTATACCGGTATGCAAGAATTAATGCAAATAATAGAATCAAAAGCATCCACATGAAAAGAACACCATAACACAAGATGTTTAACGAGGAAACCCGGTGTGGGAAAAACCTTGGTGGGATTTGTGACCCACAGTATTCACTTACTGGCCAATAAGAGAATATTACTTACAATAGGGGCCTGCACATGCAGGAAGGCCAACTGCCTAGAGCTCACTGCTCAATAAGAAGTCACACTAACTTACAATGAGGATTTACACAAATCCAATATTTTGTACTGCTTTACAATAGCATCTTCAATGCCAGATTCAATACTGGTTCTTGCTCTATTCTTTACATATACCCTTGACCTCCAATTCGCACATTAGGTTTGCCTTATAATTTATTTATTGCATTCTATCCATGTCCTACAAATGCCTACAATGATCTTTTTTATATACAAGAGTCATTTTACAATTTTCCAAGTCGGCTTACAATGATAAAAAGAATATTACATATCAAAAATCCTGTCGTCCTCTGTGCCGGTATACATATTTCTTTCTGTGCCAGTGTTGGTGCCGGTGTAGATTGATCTTCTAATGCCAGTGCACTATCTTGCCTGTGTTATACTTTGCCAGTATAATATATTGCCGGTGCCATAGGATTGCAAGGTTGCCTGTATAATTCTTTGCCATTATAATGTCTTGCCGGTGCCATAGGATTGCAAGGTTGCCATCAATGACAAAACCTTCAATCACACACAATGTCTCATTGGAGTGTCCATATGCCAACAATCTCCCCCTTTGGCATTGATGGAAACACTCACGAGAAATTTCAAAAAGATATCCAAAAATGTGTATACCAAAAAAAATGTTACCAAAAATGTGAGGGCTCCCCCTGAGCATGTGATCCCTGTGTTTTGAATTTTCTCATCTACTACTCCCCCTTTGGCATCAATGACAAGGGTTAGTAGATTTTGTAGTTGTACCAATTCATAACCTCAACCTTGTAGTTGGGTAGTTATTATCTAAAGAATATCTCCCAAAATTAAGTTTATACCATCCATAAACTTCTTGCTCTCCTTTATTGCTATCTCAGTTCTATATACTATACCAGGGAGATGCTACAAGTGCTCTACCAGTGTCTTGCTACCCTGTGTTAGTGCCTCTAAGATTTCCTTATGTATAGATGCTAAATAGTCCAATCTTGGACTTAGTTTCTACCTCAAAGAATTTCTATTTCTCTTTTTCTATACTTTCCTTTACAGTTTCTACCTTTGTTTGCTCAAAATTTCCAAAAATATATTAACAAAGTGTATCCAACTGGCCTAAAGAATCTTTGTTGGCTATATTACAATTGGGAACTATTGATTTCAGAACTAGAATTGAATCACCTATCACTTTATAGGATTGTGAGCTATAATAAGTTATTTTCTTGATAGATTCGAGCAATACCTCTGTTACATTTGATGGTGACCCAATAAACTGAGTGCCAGTGGAAGTGGCCATGCTGGTATTGACCTCTAGTAGGTCTATTTGTGTCTCCATCTCTTTAAGCCTTTAGCTCTATTTGTTGCTCTGTTTGTGTTCCAGAATCCATCTTTTTCTTTGAATCTGTTGCCGGTTGCTCTTTGTTTCCTGTTGTCGGTTGCTCTTTGTTATCAGATTTATCTATGGTATCCTTATCTACCACTATGTTGATTTTTTGAGTATCAACATTCACAGTATATAGGACTTCAGGATTAGGGTTATTATCCTCTGTGTCCATGCTCTCAGTTGTCGGTTGCTCTTCTGCAGTTGTTTTTACCGGTGGAGTATTTAAAGGAGGTGGGGGTAAGTTGTCTCTAATCTTGATACTTGGCGGTCCACCAACTTTACCTTTCCCTTTGTCCTTTTGATATACCAGAATGGGCTTGGGATTCATATATTCTTCTTGTTTTTCTTTTTCAACCAAGAATCTATCCCAACCATCTTCAGTTTCAGTTGAAACTTCAGTAACTCTACCTGCCATTAGTGATATTTGTCGGTGTGCAATGGAAAAAACTATCCAGTTGGCCTAAGCTATCAAATCATCAATTTCCTTAGGTGAGTTGACTGGGTATACTGCAAGTAATTTTTCTATTTTGATTTTCTTATCCAACTCAATTATTCCTTGCCTTCTGGCCTCAAGTCTTTTATATAATTCATTAGGAATTTCATTTAGGACTTGCATCAAAAACTTTTTATACATGTCCATGTGTAATATAACACTTTCCTCAACTTGTCCTTTCTCATCATCTGATAGGGTGTCATAGATTTTCCCTATGTTTTTCAATTTACCTTCCTCTATGATCTCATTCAGTAATATGTCAAAAGGGGCCAAGTCAGTGTCTGTCTTCTTCTTCCTTTTGGGGGTCAGCTTTTTCTTAGGTGTGGCTTTTTTGACTGGAGACCTTATAGCTTGTTGCTTCTGTCTTGTCCTTCTAGGTGAAGGAGTGGATACTGGTGAGGGGTCTCTTTTCCTAACAACTCTTTTGAAAGTTGCTGGCATATCTCCTTCTAAGGAGGTATCTACCAGTGATAGATAAGTTTCAGGCTGTTGGGCTGCCAACTCTTCTTCTGTTATGCTGGTTTTCTTTAATACATCATCTTTTAAGGTTTTTGCTTGCCTGCTTCCTTTCCTCATAGATGCCTCAACTTTCTTTACTCTCTTTTTAGATTGAATTTGACTTTTGATGGTTTCAACACTACCAAATACTTCTTCCTTTGGTTCATTGGGGGCTTCCAGAAGTGCTTTGGCATAAGTTTCCACTATGTGGTCATCTATTTCATACCCCATCTCTGTAACCCAGATTGTTCTTGGGATGACTGCTTCCATCCAGATCTCATCCTTTTTTATTACAAAACATATATCATCCTTGTATTTGTTGACAATTTCCTGTGATAGTCTGATCCTCTTATTCATTTTAACCTTTAGTGCTTGAAAATACTCATTGATATTCTTTTCTTTGTTTTCACCCATGTTGTTGAATAAGTCAAACATTTGTTTTCCTACCGGTATGTCAAATCCAAAATCCTTGTTGCCTATACCGGGAGCTTGTTTGGTTATAAGTAGCATTAAGCATACAAGTAAATTTCCAAATCTAAAGGTTCCTTTCTTATCCTTCTTGATTTTTGCCAAATTGTCAATTAACTCATCTTTTAACCATTCACAGATATCAATTTTCACATTGTCCTTAACCATGTCATAAGCACTCTTTATGCATAAACTGGAAATAGAGTTAAGCCTATTTGCATGAGTTTCTTTGTAACCTAGAATCATGCTAACAAATCTAACATTTGTATCGGTCACATCATTAACCCTCAATGATCTCTTGTCGGATGTTGCACCAGTTAAGTTTGTTACTAGGTCATTGGAGACCTTCTTGGTTTTTTCGGGTCTAGTACCAATGGAAGGTAACCCTGTTACTACTTTCATAGCTACCTTGGTAATTTTATGCACTGAGTCAAGCCAAAAGAATGAGCCATGTACCCTACTAAGAACTATCCTAACCACTTCCTTGGGAAATTCAAGAATGCAGAGGATTTCAGTGAATCCTAAGGTTTCAACAATTTTATGTTTAGGTTTCATATTTTTGGCATTGTCACATATAATAGATTTATACATGTTTTTGATTTCTTCATCACCTAATTCCTCTATGTTGCAATGAATATACATTCTAGGGTCTTCTGCATAAACAACACCCTTTGGAATTTGGGAAAAAGCACCTGTGTTGTCATCTTTTTTAGCTACCTTGAGAACTAGCTGAAACACGGGCCTAGGTCATTTTATAACCTCGACTACTGTAGGGTTTGCTATGAATTCAGGTGTAGAGGAGGATGCCATGATGATAAATACCTTTTTCTGCCTTTCGATGGATTGATTTCTGAAGTGCTTTGCCTCTTTGCTCGGAATGCCTTAGCTCGGAAATCTTCGCGCTCTCTGAAAGTTTGAATTCATGGTGAAATGAAATGGAGCCAAAAACCTTATTTTATAAAGTCTTTTCTGCTACCTACCACATTAATTGTTTGCTAGTAATGTATTAACTCAACTTTATTTGCTGGTAATGAAGGATTTTCAACTTCTTTTCTCTAACCAAGGGAATAATAGCACATGTGACATTAAATTGCCAAACCCTCAAGATAATTTTCTTCAGTTTGATGAAGAACATCCTGCCGGTGGAGCATTGCTCTGTCCTACCGGTGGAGCATCATATTGTCCTGCCGGTGAAGCATTTGTTTATTCTACCGGTGGAGGAGTAACCCCAATATTTAGATCACCTTTTCTAATCCATTGCTTTGAAAATTCTTGCTTAACCTCTTCAACCTTTTCTTTACCTTTCAAGCTAGTACTTTTATTATCTATCGGTGTACCTTTACTTCTATAGAATTTAGCAATATGACCGATCTTGTTACATGCATAACAAGTTACATTATTTTTCTGAATATCTTTCCCATAACCTATGTCGGTTTGTGTTCTGCATTTATTTGATAAATGACCAAATCTTCCACAAACATAACATCTTACATTCATTCTGCAATTTTCAGCGTTATGACCAATTTTGTTGCATTTGGTGCATTGACCGGTGGGAGGATTGATGTTATAATAATTCCTAGATCTACATTCATTTGCCCTATGACCATATTTATTACAGTTAAAGCATTTTCCATTGAATTTGTAAGTATTAGAGGGTCTTACCGGTTTGCTTTGATCCTGGGTATTTGCAGTACTGGAGCTTTCTCCAACTTCAAATCCAACTCCAGAAGTGTCACCTTTGGGTTTTTGATTCTTCAATAAGGCACCAAGTTCTTCTGAGCTTTTCTTGAATTTTTCTTTGTGTTGATTTGCAATTTCCAATTCCCTTTCCAAGATCTCTTTTTGTCTCATTAGTTCATTCGAGTCATTTTGAGTATGCATCAAATCTGTCTTCAACATATCATTTTCATAGCTAAGTCTTGTGTTCTCATTTCCTACATCACTTAGTCTTCTGGTCAATTCTTCTTCATTCTTCTTTCTGTCCTCAATCTCTTTGTAGAATCTCATAGTCATATCCTGCATTTCATTTTTTGTTGTCATGATCTCTTGTTTCAATTTGCTTATCATATCATTTAGTGATTCCTTTTCATCATTTTCATTTTGCAATTTTTCACAAAGTTATCTTCTCTTGTTTCTTGTAACAGTAAGATTTTCTTGAAGTGCCTGAATAATGTCCTAAGTTGCTTTTAAATCATCTTCTAATTTGATATTTTTCAACTTCTCTGCATCATAGTCAGTAAGAGCTCCTTCAAGTTGCTTCATCAGATTTTCCATCTTTACCGATGTCAAGATCTTCCTCAAGCTATTAGGCTTCTGAAAATAGAGGACTAGGCTCTGATACCAATTGTTAGGGTTCCCACAGATACTAAGAGGGGGGGGGTGAATCAGTATCTGACCGGTAATGTAATTTTCTTAAAACTGAATATGTAGAATATAAAGTAACAGTATATCGATATGCAAGAATTAATGCAAATAACAGAATCAAAAGCATCCACATGAAAAGAACACCATAACACAAGATGTTTAACAAGGAAACCCGGTGTGGGAAAAACCTCGGTGGGATTTGTCACCCACAATATTCACTTACTAGCCAATAAGAGAATATTACTTACAATAGGGGCCTACACATGCAGGAAGGCCAACTGCCTAGAGCTCACTACTCAATAAGAAGTCACATTGACTTACAATGAGGATTTACACAAATCCAATATTCTGTACTACTTTACAATAGCATCTTCAATGTCAGATTCAGTACCGGTTCTTGCTCTGCTCTTTACATATACCCCTGACCTCCAATTCGCACATTAGGTCTACCTTATAATTTATTTATTGCATTCTATCCATGTCCTACAAATGCCTACAATGATCTCTTTTATATACAAGAGTCATTTTACAATTTTCCAAGTCAGCTTACAATGATAAACAAAATATTACATATCAAAAATCCTATCGGCCTCTGTGCTGGTATACATATTTCCTTCTGTGCCGGTGCCGGTGCCAATGTAGATTGATCTTCTAATGCCGGTGCACTATCTTGCCTATGTTATACTTTGCCGGTATAATATCTTACCGGTGCCATAGGATTGCAAGGTTGCTTGTATAATGCTTTGCCGGTAGAATGTCTTGTCGGTGCCATAGGATTGCAATGTTGCCATCAATGACAAAACCTTCAATCACACACAATGTCTCATTGGAGTGTCCATATGCCAACAATCTCCCCCTTTGGCATTGATGGAAACACTCATGAGAAATTTCAAAAAGATATCCAAAAATGTGTATACCAAAAAAATGTTACCAAAAATGTGAGGGCTCCCCCTGAGCATGTGATCCCTGTGTTTTGAATTTTCTCATCTACTACTCCCCCTTTGGCATCAATGACAAAGGTTAGTAGATTTTGTAGTTGTACCAATTCATAACCTCAACCTTGTAGTTGGGTAGTTATTATCTGAAGAATATCTCCCAAAATTAAGTTTATACCATCCATAAACTTCTTGCTCTCCTTTATTGCTATCTCAGTTCTGTATACTGTACTAGTGAGATGCTACAAGTGCTCTGCCGGTGTCTTGCTACCCTGTGTTAGTGCCTCTAAGATTTCCTTATGTAGAGATGCTAAATAGTCCAATCTTGGACTTAGTTTAGATCTCAAAAATTTTGCCTTGTTTATTATTTTCTCTTTTTCTCTCTCTAATTTGAGCAATTCTTCCTCAAAATTTGTTATCTTTTCCTCAAAAACTGATAATGTATCAGGTGAGTTAACAAAATTATCATCAAGTTTATTGATCTCTTCCTATACCTTGCTCATCTTTTTGTCTATATCCATGGTCAAAAAGTTTATCTTACAGGTGTCTTTGTACAGAGTTTTGTATTCTTTCAACAAATTGCACAGTTCTGGTAGAAGTGTGTCAAATTCCTTATTACACTTCTTTATTCCTTCCTCAAAGAATTTCTATTTCTCTTTTTCTATACTTTCCTTTACAGTTTCTACCTTTGTTTGCTCAAAATTTCCAAAAATATATTTACAAAGTGTATCCAATTGGCCTAAAGAATCTTTGTTGGCTATATTACAATTGGGAGCTATTGATTTCAGAACTAGAATTGAATCACCTATCACTTTATAGGATTGTGAGCTGTAATAAGTTATTTTCTTGATAGATTCGAGCAATACCTCTGTTACATTTGATGGTGACCCAATAAACTGAGTGCCAGTGGAAGTGGCCATGCTGGTATTGACCTCTGGTAGGTCTGTTTGTGTCTCCATCTCTTTAAGCACAGTTTTTCCTACATTATTTCTTACTGGTGGTATCTGTTCTAGAGCCTTTAGCTCTATTTGTTGCTCTGTTTGTGTTCCAGAATCCATCTTTTTCTTTGAATCTGTTGCCGGTTGCTCTTTGTTTCCTGTTGCCGGTTGCTCTTTGTTATCAGATTTATCTATGGTATCCTTATCTACCACTATGTTGATTTTTTGAGTATCAACATTCACAGTATATAGGACTTCAGGATTAGGGTTATTATCCTCTGTGTCCATGCTCTCAGTTGTCGGTTGCTCTTCTGCAGTTGTTTTTACCGGTGGAGTATTTAAAGGAGGTGGGGGTAAGTTGTCTCTAATCTTGATACTTGGTTGTGATAGCATTTTTGTTATTGTTGACAGATTCAATAAGATGGAACATTTTGTTCCTTGTAAAACTACCCATGGTGCTATTCACATTGCACACTTGTTTTTCAAAGAGGTTACAAGAATCCATGGTTTACCAGTTAGTATTGTTTCAAATAGAGATGTCAAATTCCTTGGACATTTTTGGAAAAGACTGGGAACTAACTTGTCTTTTGGTTCAACCTATCATCTCTAAATAGATGGTCAAATAGAGGTGGTCAATAGGACACTTGGAAACCTTTTAAGGTGTTTGACAAAAGAATATGGACAGAGTTGGGATCAGGTTCTTCACCAAGTGGAGTTTGCCTACAATGGCAGTGTCAACATATCTACTAGGAAGAGTCCTTTTGAGATAGTGTATGGTATGCACCCATGAGGTATTATGGAATTATGAGATCTTGGTAATCTATTGCACATAAGTGGTCAAGTTGATTATGTCACTCAATCTATGAAGGAGGTTCATGACCAAGTCAGGTGAGCTCTCCGAGATCTTCACAAAAAGTTGAAGCCCGAGTTGATACCACTCGGAGAGATGTGCAATTTTCAGTTGGAGATTTGGTGATGGTACATTTGAACAAGGCTCAACTTTAGAAAGGGGTTCTGAGAAAGCTACAAATGAGGAGAATAGGCCCATGTAATGTGTTATCCAAGTATAGCTCTAATGCCTATAAGATTGATTTGCCATCTAATATTGCTCTGTCTCCCATTTTCAATGTCGCAGATATGGTTGTCCACAAGGGACAACTTCCCAAGGATGATGCACATGTTTCAGATGTTCAACAGTCACTTGCCGACCTGCCATTATATTCTACTTCCATGCCTCAAGCTAAGAAAGTGTTGGATTCTCTCATTCTCAAGAAGACTAGACAATAGGTCTATATGAAACACTCAGTTAAGTTGATGCATAAACCTGATTCTGAAGCGACCTAGGTCCCTGAATCGGTATTTGTCAAGTTGGGAATTGATCTTTCCATGCTATTGAGTGCAGTCACTTGACTTCTTTGTTTTGGGGGGAGTATGGTGCAAGAGCACCTAAGGGTTAAAATGCCCTTAACCAATTTTGGCTTGTGAGACCTTCCAGTGGTCATGTAAATACATAAGGACTGGCTCTAGTCCATTTGTATGGTTGTTTAATTGAAGGTTTTAAAATTTCTCTTGTCGGCAAGACCTACCCCCGATCTGCAAGTCTTACTCCGATGAGTTCACAAGAGTTTGGAGTGGTTGTATCGGATATCGAAAGGAGCAGTTTCAAGTTTCCCCAATGATTAACTTGACCTATATTCAAATGGTGATCATGGATGATCCTACGGTTGTCGCTATACCGCGATGGCAAGATGATCACCAGATAATCCTCATGACTTGACAACAAAGAACATGCAAAAGAAGAGGCAAGTTAACGACCATGTAGGTTGAGGGTGGATCAACTACAGTCACTATACCGCAATGGAGAGATGCACAAAATTTATTCCCCACAACTTGGTGAGCAAGTGGTGGGACATGACAAGAGAGAAGCTCATGCAAGTTAATGAGTGAGCGAGTCCAGGTTGAGTGGATGATTGTCGCTATACCACTATGGTGAGATGCACAAAGTTTATTCCCTGTGACTTGATGACCATGTTGGGACCTAGCGATAAAGAAGAGCTTCATTCTGGGTTGTTAGTGAGGTTGTGCTAAGATGGCAAGACAGGGACCCTGAAGCCAATCAGGGGTTGCCATTTGGCAAAACACAAAAAGAGAGATCGAGAAAGATTGGACGATCGGGATAGATATTTGGTTGTCTTTCTGATGACCTGATGGAAATGCCTAGGAAGCAGAGGTAAGCATCAGCCATTGGATGAAGGGATTTATTTCTATTTCGATGCCTGATGGAAAAGTGCAAACTTTGCAAGTCACCAACGAGCATCGGAAGCTAGGTTTTGAGGCTATGCTAATGACCCATTTTGAAACCATTTTCTCCAGTTTGTAACCGTCTGTATTTCACGACAGATGGATGAGCTATAAAAGTCTAATTGTAAGGTTTTGGATTGGTTGGATACTACAGGAAACACAAGAGAAATACATACAAGTCTATTTTCTGGTTTTCTATCACTGAGTGTTGTACTATCTTGTTTTTTTTAAAAGTTTTTCATTACAGTTTTGTAATTAAAGTTTCATTTTTGTTGTTCATTTCTTTGTTTTGAATTTACAGTGTAAATATGGCTCTGTCTTGAACCTCCACCATGGGACCCATATGGCCATTGGAGTTCTTTAGGAAGAGCCAAAAATGTATAGTAAGAGTAGAGTAGTTGTTCAACCTAACAATAAGAATAATAACTCTAGTTGAAGTCTTAACCCAAAGTTTAGACATTCACTTGGTAAAGTCACTATTTCTATAGCTAGTGTTCATTTGATTGTCAACCCAGGGATGTAATACTTGAAATGGGTCTGCATTATATATCCACTAAGTTCCTACAACAGCTACTTTGCATTACTGCAGCAACTAACATTATGCAGAAAAGTTAAGAAAGAATTGAAACTATTGAAAGGCTACAAGAAAACTTCTGCATTAACATAAATACATTCAAGAAATACTGGCTAAGTTCAATGTTAATAAATAGAAATTACTATGTTCTGGTTTGGCTATGGGAACAATCAGTGGATCTGTTTCCAATGGCTGCAGGAATAGTCAATGCAAGAACGTCTACTGTAGCTAAAGAAGAAAACTAATCTTAACAAAGGCACAGGAACACTCACCAGGTGGGCCCCCTTGGATGAGTGATTCCAAGATTACCAAAAACAAATTTAAGTGATTAGAATAACATATTTTTATTCATTGTTCTTCGGAATTCATTACATGATTCAACATAAAAAGAAACTCAAAAGCACTTGTAACTTTTATTTCCAAAATCCTCTGCTCTACTTTCTCTCTTTTCTTTCTAACCTCTGAGAAGAGATGAAGAGCTTATTTTTAAAAGAAAACATCTACTTTAAATAACACACATCACACTAAAGAGAAGACATAGATAACTAATTGAGAAAGGAGATAGCAGGAGTTAAGCAACAGAAAATATGGATCTAAACCGAACCACAATCATAGCATAATGTGGCGGTATTTACAAAACTAATGTCCACTTGAGTTAGACATTAGTAGTATCACATGGTTATTTCTCCTCTGTCATTCCTTACATTCTTCAACATCTCTGTTGTTCAATCTTTCAGTCATCTCCTTGAATATCTCTTCCTGCAACTGGCGTAATAGGTGATCTTTCACCGCAACATCATTTATTCCCTGCACTTCAAAAGAAATAACATACAAGAACATACATACATATTTTAATCAGTTAGGACATCTATTAATTTCACACATGATATTGCCTTAAACAATCCGCATGGAAACGGGAATGAATAACATGGTTGCAGGAAGAAACTGGCAAAGACAAAACATATTTTAATAGGTTCAGGCTAACATCTGAAATACATATAGTAAACTTCTGATATATCATTACTATCATGTAAATCAAAATATGACAAAAGCCTAAGAGTTCTAAGGATAAAAATATGCCAATTTCTCAACTCATCATGCCCCCCAACTTTAAGATCTTGTTGATCCTCTAGCAAGAGGAAATTTTTTTATTCTTGCACTAACTCTTAGGTCACCGATGGTTCCTTGATCTACTCCTCTTGAAGCTAAATTCCAGTAAAACCCTTTCATATTTTCCAACCTAGACCATCTGGCCTCTTTTGTAACTACTTCATAGGGCTTATCTATAGTCTTACATCCCAATAATGGCCACATAAGAATAGGAGGTTGAAAGATCAAAGGTAACTAGTTATTGGTTTTCACTCTGCATAGTTGTATATATTTAGGGGTTCTTTGCATAGCTGCATGGAAATTTGGTAGTGAATGAGGTTCTCCCTATTTCAATTCTTCTGGCAAGTTATTCCAGTGCTGAGTTAGACCATCAATTGCGGCTACACTTTTATTTTGAACTAAATGCTCATATGCTTGGAATATTTCTTCCCTCATCAGCAACACTAGATTCCTAACATCTTGCCTTACCAGTAGCTTCTTCCATTCATAATAAAGAACTCTTGGCTCTTTTTCTTCCTTCCTCAATGGCAATGGATAATCAAATTCAAAATCCTTGTGTGCTCTGGCTTGTGCCCGCATGCTGATCTCATTTTGAATCCATGACATTAAATCCTTTATGTGGATATCACCAATTTATAACAAGGGATTCCACTCACTGTCAGAAGCTGCATAGCTATATAAATAAAGTTCACACAACAAATTTTTCACAACTGCTGGGGAAGTCTAGTAAGCATCATAAAATTCCTTAGAGGTTTCTAAAGAGGGGCTAAGGTCCCTAACAATGCGGTTCAATTTGAAATTTAAATACCGCTCCCTTAAGTGCAAACTCCTGATGGTTCCTTACATTGCATCATTTCGGGGACCATACTAGTGATTGTATCAACTTTAGCCTCTAATTATTCAATTTTATTATCCTTCTTTTTAATTTCCCTTTGTTGTTTATCAATAATCCCTTGTAATCTAGCCCTCTCTATTTACCATTGCCTATAAAATGTTAACACAATAGATAAAATTCTTAGGGATGATGGAGGTCTAATAGTTGTTACCTTAGGCCGTGGAATATCTTCAACAAGTTCCTCAAGCTACTCTGCCACATATGCCAGATTTGAGAGTCTATCAACATCATCTTCCTTCTAATTTTCAACATCTGTAGGGCTCCCTTCTTTTGATGTTTCCACTGAAATAACCTCTATCGGATCACCTGCTAGATGGGCCTTCTAGGTTTTGCTCCAATTCCTTCTCACATAAACCGTTGGAGTGGCTACATGAATGGTTTCTACCTGTAGATTTTCTACAGGAGTATTTCTTTTTGACCTATACCTCTTGGCTGCAGGAGAAACTTGAGTTGCCTACGACTAAACCATAGGTTCATCTTCTGCATTAATTCCTTCTAATTCCTTCCCTTTTCTTTTAGAAGATGGTGATTCCCTTTAAAAAGAAGTGGAGGGATGCTCCATGTTTGTCTCAACCATCTCTTCCTCCGTAATAGTCACAAGTCCTTTAGTGATGAGCAATTCATTCTTTGGAGAAATTATGGGAGAAGAGGGTTCTCCCATTTCCTCCTTTTCAACTGCCATCTCATCCACAATAGGAGAATCTTCAACCCTAAATTGCAATATGTCTTCAAATACCCCCCATTCCATCTATGAAACATCCCTGAGATAATGTTCTACCAATAATTTAAGAAGACCATGGTGGCTGACATAACGATTTCCATTCTTTTGTGTTTCTTTGGCACTTATGGAAATGAGGTGGTATAGAAAATTAGGAACATTCACTCTCCAGCCATGTCGTAAATGACTAAGAAATTTGAAATGGGGTCAATGTAAATTTGAATACCTCCATTTGCAAGTAATGTACTTCATCACATATAAAGCCACCTGGGGCCACTCTGCTGCAAGAGAAACCCTCCTGGTTCCTTGCTTGTCCACTGTTAGAGGTCCATTTGTGGGAAGTGTAAACTCTACTCTGGTGCTTCTAGCATCTTTTGATTTTGGAAACAATTCTCCTTCCTATGGCAACCTTGTAACTTCAGCTATCTGCTGCTCTATAGCAATGACCCTTAATCCTTTAATAGTAGACTCTCCTTCATTAAATGAATGCATAAACTCTAAGGCAATTTCTTCATTATAATCCCTTATTTTCATAAAGTAGACAATCCAGCCATGTTGCTTGAAATAATGCTCACAAAGAGCATCCTATAGCAATGCATCATGGACTATTGGTTCATGGTAGATTGGATCTCCACACATTTCTTAATCTATTAATGTAGCAAACTTTGCAGCTAAGAAACGAAGAACCAAAATATTCTACAAACTGAAAATTGAAACTTCTTACCTATTTCCAAATTTGGCAGTAGAGTTCATTACTTTCTTATGCCAAAGAATATCTTAGAAATTATGGGAATTAATCAAATAAATGGTACTGAAAAGGACGAGTAATTATTAATTTTAGAAACATAACCATAAAACACCCCCCCAATGTACTTTGGCACGTGTCCACATAGCCTGAAAGGATTTAGGGAAGTGTACATGGATGTAGGAAAGACAATAATCATAATGAAATTATAAATGCCTAATTAAAATAAAATAAAATATGTACCTACCTATAGTCATGTGAAAAGAATGGCGAAATGAAATGAAATGGCGGATAAGGAAATGAGATGGGATGACATGGATGGAAAATTTTATTTATGGAGAATAATATTTCCATAAGACATGGAAATATTTTTGTGAAATGACGTGAGGAGAATTATGAAGTGGCAAGCATGTTCACTGTAGTGGCTGCATGAACCTTAGCTCCAATACTTTGCTCAATTGCAGAAGGAACTTGATTAGTGGCTGCAAGAACTTGATCAGTTGCTACAGGAACTTGTGTTTGATCCTTTTTAGCAAATTTCTGTAGGAAGTCCTCTTTGTTGGTCGGCTTATGATAAAGATGCAATTTGTGACCATTTATGAAAATATTGAACTAAACCAGATCAATTATGGTCAAACGAACAACTCCATTGTTGAAAACTTCTTCTATCTCATATGGACCTAACCATCTGGTTTGCAACTTTCCGATAGTATCTTTATATCTGGAGTCATACAATATTGCCCAATCACCTACTTTGAACTTTTTCTCTTTGATGTATTTATCATGCCACTTTGCTCTCTAATTTTGTATCAATTATGTCTGCTAGACAACCATTTTTCTCCATTCAATTGATGAATGCATTCCTTTTGTGCTTCAGAAAGACTATGAGACCAGTCT
Source organism: Cryptomeria japonica (assembly GCF_030272615.1). NCBI lineage: Eukaryota > Viridiplantae > Streptophyta > Pinopsida > Cupressales > Cupressaceae > Cryptomeria > Cryptomeria japonica. The sequence goes on along the minus strand of NC_081409.1, from coordinate 842,361,725 downwards.
TTTTTATGAACAACTACTATCTTGGTAAGAATAGCCTCAAGCTCCCTATTTATAACCTCTACTTGTCCATTAGCTTGTGGATGATATGGGGTAGATTTTATGTGCCTTATATTGTATTCATTGACCAAGGCTGCAATCAATGTTGAAGAAAATTGTGGGCCTTGGTCTGATACAATTTCCCTTGGTACTCCATATCTTGTAAATATCTACTCATAAAGGAACTCAACCACCTTATTATCTCTTTCATGTGTCATGGCATGATCCTCCACCCATTTTGTTACATAATCTATACATACTAAAATGTAGGATTTGCCATTAGAAGGGGGATCAATTGGGCCAACTAAATCTAATCCCCATTTATCAAATGGTGCAACCAATATTTGTGGATACAATGGGATCTCATCAAATTTAGTAGGTCTCCCCATGCACTGGCATCTATCACATTTTTTTGTATAGTGTGTTGCATCTTTATATAATATGGGCCAATAGTATCCTGTATTCAATATTTTGAGTGTTATTCTTTTAGTAGCAAAATGTCCTCAACACGGCTCATCATGACATGCATGCAGGATATCATATGTTTCATCCTCTCTTACACATCTTCTCGTGACTTGATTTGGGCCAGTATAAAACAAACAATCAATAATCCATGAGAAGTTAAAGCTTTTCTCCACTAACAACTTTCTTTCCTTAGGAGAGAAATGAAGTGGCATTTTAGTAGCAGCTAAATACTTGGCAATATCAACATACTAGGGAGTGTGGGCTTGTATAAGGAATAGATGTTCATTCGGAAAAGAATCATCTATGGTGGTAGGATCTTCCTGTAACTGAAGTCTTGAAAGACAATCTGCAACCACATTGGACTTTTCTAGTTTATCAATAACTGTGATCTCAAATTCTTGCATCAACAATAACCAACGAGCTAATCTACTGGTAATTGAAGGCTTATTCATGAGATATCTGATAGCAGTATGATCAGTATGCACAAATATGGGATACCCTATTATATAGTGCCTGAATTTGTTGAGTGCATATATAACTGCTAACATTTTTTTTTCAGTGACTATGTAATTTAACTCAGGCCCCTATAAGTTCTTGCTAATATAATATATTGCACTTTCCAAGTTATCAATCTTCTCTCCTAAGACTACTCCTATTGCATAATCAAATGCATCTGTATGAATTTGAAATGGTAAAGACCAATTCGGACCTTTAAGAACTGGTTCTTGGGTAAAAGTGTGCTTAAGCTTCAAGAAAGCTTCATTGCATGAAGAAGTCCATTTAAATTCCATATCCTTGGTAAGTAGAGAATATAAGGGACTTGCAATTTTGGTGAAATCTTTGATAAACCTTCTATAGTATCCAGCATGACCAAGGAAAATTCTAACATCTTTTTGTTTTATTGGTACATTGATATTCTGAATGACTTTAATTTTTGTTGGGTCCACCTGTATTCCTTTTATAGAGATATGATGACCAAGGACTATTCCTTCCTGCATCATTATGAAGCACTTCTCATTGTTTAATGACAAACTATAGTCTTCACACCATTGCAAAACTTTCTTTAGGTTTCCTAATGCTTCTTCAAATTCAGAACCATAAGTTGTAAAGTCATCCATATAAATTTCCATGATGTCTTGAGAAATATTTGAAAATATACTAATCACTGCTTATTGAAAAGTGGCTAGAGCATTACACAATCCAAAAGGAAGAACATAATATGTATATGTTCCCCAAGGAAAAGTAAATGTGGTCTTCTCTTGGTCCTCTGGGGCTATCTGAATCTGATTGTAACCACTGAATCCATTAATAAATGAAATGTATCTCTTCCTAGCCAAAGAGTCTAATACTTGATCCACAAATGGAAATGGAAAATGATATTTTCTTGTTGCTAAGTTCAAAGCTCTATAATCAACACATACCCTCCATTTTCCTCCTTTCTTAGGAACTATTACCAAAGGTGATACCCATTGGCTATGAGAGATAGGATAGATAAACCCAACCTTTAACAACTTCTATAATTCCTCTTTAACTATCTCTTTTAATGTAGGATTGATTCTTCTTTTTGGTTGTCTAAGTGGGCAACATTCTTCTTTTATATAGATATAGTGGGTACAAACTGTTGGATCTATTCCATGCATGTCCTTGTAATCCCATGCAAAACCATGTTTATGACATTTAAGCAAGTCCATGAGTGCTACTTTTTGAGTATCTGCAAGATCACTATTTATATTCAAATATTTATTCAAATCAACTTCTATTTTGATAGTAAGATCAATCTAGGATATATCAGAAAAATGAGAAGTACAGACTTCATGCGGACATAGAGTATGCAATATATCAGTGGCTGTAGGAAAGTCTAAATCTGCAATATTTGGTACCAACTTCTGCAATTGTTGTTCTTATTTTAACTCAATTGTTAGAATTTTATAAAGAATTGAGTCTTCATCATGTAATTGCATGAATGGCCCTCGATTAATCATCATAAGGTGATTAATAGAGTCAAATCTGTTAGATTCTTCTCCCAAAGTAGGCCAAATCGCTTGTTGTTGATCAAATTGGGGCTGAGCAGGCGAATACAAAGATAATGTTTTTGTAGAGTTCCCATCTGAAATAGTCATATCCCTTGATCTACATCCAATATATGCATCAGCCATGGCAATCCAAGGTCTTCCCAAAATCACCAGGTATCCTCCTAATGTCACCTTTGGAGACAGAATCATAAAGTCTGCAGGGTATTCCCAGGAATCCAAAATAACAACCACATCTTCAATCATGCCATTGGGTCACACTGTAGAGTTGTCAGCAAGTTGTAACACTATAGATGTAGGCCCGAGACTATTTATTTCAAGCTTCTACATTACTTCTCTTGTCATCACATTAATGGCTACCCCTAAATCAACTAAAACATTCCTTATCTGGGTGCCATTAATGACTATATTCACAACAGGACTACCGGGATCATAATATTTAGGAATTGAAACCTTTCCTAGCATCATATCTGCTAGTTGACCCATCACATACATTGTTGGCAGATCCTTCTTCTTCCTACCAGGTTTATTTAGACATGCCTCCCTAAGTGCCTTACTATATATAGGAACATATTTTTTTGCTTGCAACAATGGAATTTTAACACATACATGTTTCAGTTGATCTATGATATCAAAACCTTGCTCTTGTTCTATAAGAACTTCCTTTTCTTGCAATCTCTGGGGAAATGGTGGTAATCTCTGCTTTTGAGGTATTGTGGCTATTGGCTTAGAGATTTCTTGTTCTTGTTGCACCTCAGTGATAATTGGAGGAGATGGATTAGGTAGAGTTGTCATGAATCTAAGGTGAATATCACTTATAGATAGAGAATAGGTTGGGTATTGATTAGGGTCAGTTGAATAAGCTTGTTGTTGTTGCTGAGATTTTATATTAGGATTTGGCATTGGCTAAGTGGGCAACTGCATTGGTTTAGGTGGAACAATAGTGGTTGCAGGGGGAGGCATTATTGTAGGTAGTTGTGGCTACTGAATAGGCTGTTGATATCCAGAAGATTGGGTATTCCATGGTTGACTCCTCCTCCATTGAGGAGTAGGTTTCCAATTCCCTTGAAACTGGTTCCCTTGGCCCTGAGGTGGATACCAATTTCCTTGTGGTTGCTGCTACTATGGCATTTGATTAGCAAAATGCTACCCTTGGCCTTGAGAACCATACAAGTTTGGATAATTACCAAAATTTTGAGCATATGGTGATTGCCATTGATTATTTGGTACATAAGAATTTCCACTATAACCAGAAAAAGAAAGTGGATCTAGAGGCATACCTTGTCTTTGCAAATTTGGCCTTCTTTGAGAAAGATAGAAAACTTGTTCATCCTTACCTTGGATTGGCTTGAATTCATGAACCTCAAGATTTGCAACCATTTTACATCTACAGTCCTTTTTTCTCTATCTACAATGAGGGCAAAATTCTATAAGAAATGCATCAGCTTCTTCATGCTTCTTCTTAGCTGAGAGTGTATCCAACTAAGTAGCCATATTTTTTATGATGTCCTCCTTAAAGTCCTTCAACAAATGGCTAAGTTCCATTCTATAAACTCCAGTACTAGATGTTGATGAAGGCACTCCTGGCTTGAAACGCTTGTTCTTTTTAGAAGTGGATCTGGAATACTTCTTACAAATTTGTCCTCTTTCATTCCATGTAGATTGTGTAATGTCACCTCCTCCCATAAGATCCAAAGCATCAGTGCATTCATCATTGATTTCCCTTAAAAATATCAACTTGAGGGAATCTTCATTTAGAGTACTATGCTTGGAATTTTTGACAATAAATAGAAACCTTTCCAAATAATCTTCAAGACTCTCATCTTCTTTCTGTGTCATTCTAAAAATATCATCCCCATGATGATCAGTGCCTCTACAATAATCTTTATACTTTGCAAGAAACAATCGTTTCATCTCATCCCATGTATTGATTGTGCCACTACCCAAACTCATAAACTATCTTAAAGATGATTCTTTCAAAGTGGCAGGAAATATTTAGAGTCTATGGCATTTGTAGTATAATCAAAACTATAGAGAACATCAAACTCAAACAGAAATGTGTCTATATCCTCTGTCACTAATCCATAGAATTTAGGGAGGGAAGAAGCTGGAATGTTCTTAAGACTAGCATTATCATGTTGATCAGATATCGATAACTCAAAAGTTGGGTCCAAAGGTGGTGGTGGTGGATTATTTCCACTAGGAGGTGGGTTTCCTTGCATTGGACTAGTGGGGGGAGTTACCAAATGAAATTCTTCTTCTAGGGGTCCAAAGAGGAACTGAAGACTATCTTCTGGAAATTCAGGTTCAGGGTGGTTCAAATTCTCTGGGGTTTGATAAAGTTTAGTAAAAGGATTTATATCTGGGGAATTAATTTCTGCATGATTAGGATGACTGGGTAGAAATCTACCTAGAACATCTCTTCTTTGCCTATGCATGCAAGTTCATAATTTTTTTTTGAAAAATCACGTATGCTAGAAAATCAATTAACTCAAAACTGAAAAGACAATAACCATAACAGGTTCTTAGTTTGACACCATCCCCGACAGCGGCACCAAAAATGTTCAACCCAACAATAAGAATAATAACTCTAGTTGAAGTCTCAACCCAAAGTTTGGACATTCACTTGGTAAAGTCACTATTTCTATAGCTAGTGTTCATTTGATTGTCAACCCAGGGACATAATACTTGAAATGGGTCTACACTATATATGCACTAAGTTCCTGCAACAACTACTCTGCATTACTACAACAACTAACATTGTGCGGAAAAGATAAGCAAGAATTGAAACTATTGAAAGGCTACACGAAAACTTTTGCATTAACATAAATTCATTCAAGCAATACTAGCTAAGTTAAATGCTGATAAACATAAATTACTCTATTTTGGTTTGGCTATAGGAATAGTTCGTGGATCTGTTTCCAAAGGTTGCAGGAACAGTCAATGCAAGAACATCTACTGCAGCTAAAGAAGAAAACTAATCTTAACAAAGGAATAGGAAAACTCACCAAGTGGGCCCCCTTGGATGAGTGATTCTAGGCTTCCCAAAAACAACTCTAAGTGCTCAGAATAACATATTTTTATTCATTGTTCTTTGGAATTCATTACATGATTCAACCTAAAAAGAAACTCAAAAACACTTGTAACTTTTATTTCCAAAATCCTCTTCTCTTCTTTCTCTCTTTTCTTTCTAACCTTTGAGAAGAGATGAAGAGCTTATTTTTAAAAGAAAACATCTACTTTAAACAATACAGATCATGCTGAAGAGAAGAGATAGATAACTAATCAAGAAATGAGATAGCAGGAGTTAAGCTACTGAAAATGTAGATCTAAACTGAACCACAGTCATAACATACTATGGTGGTATTTACAACACTAATGTCCACTTAAGTTAGACATTAGTAGTATTGCATGATTACTTCTCCTCTGTCATTTCTTATGCTCTTCAACATCTTTGTTGTTCAATATTTCAGTCATCTCCTTGAATATCTCTTCCTGCAACTAGCGTGATAGGTGAGCTTCCACTGCAGCATAATTTATTCTCTGCAATTCAAAAGAAATAACATACAAGACCATACATACATATTTTAATCAATTAGGACATCTATTAATTTCACACATGATATTGCCTTACATAATCCACATGGCAACAGAAATGAATAACATGGCTGCACGAATAAACTGGCAAAGACAAAACATATTTTAATAGGTTCAGGCTAACATCTGAAATACATATAGTAAACTTCTGATACATCATTACTATCATGTAAATCAAAATATGACAAAATCTTAAGATTTCTAAGGATAAAAATATGCCAATGTCTCAACTCATCAGTAGCAGTAGGAGGAAATGGGAAATGGCAATCACCATTTTTGCATACTAAGCTAGGTGAGCTTGGAAGAAGTTCAGCTAGATTTCAGTGACCGTAAAGGAGTTAGTGCAAGGGAGGACTGATGTAGAAGTTTGATTGCAAAATCAGATAGGATGATGACTTTATAGACTGTGAGTAAGAAAGGGTAGTCCTATACTTCTGCAACTCATAGTGACAAAATCTAGGAGCATGGAGAACAAGCTTCTTTATGAGCTTGTATAGAGTGTGGTAAGTAGATACTGGTAGGGAAGCACTTAGAAGTCTAGAGGGGTAGACTTTGAACCCGAGAAGGGATAGAAGCAAACCTTCAAGAAATCTAATTGATTGCAAACTAGGTAGCCTCCCTATCAAAATGCTTAATAAAATGACTATAGATTAGATGCATGAAACTTGGATCTCTAAAATGAGAGAATGAGAGCTCTATTTATAAGAAAAATAGGGCAATGGATGGTCAAGATTGGATAATCTTAACAAGGGCCTGGATTGAAATTTATCAATCCATGTTTACAATTCTCACCAATGAAATGGTGACAATTGTCAACAAGAGACTGCTTGAGAGGAGATGTAAGAAGCATTAAATGCTTGAGAAGACATCGAGGCTACCTTAGGAGGTAAGGGTTAAGGTTAGGTTAGGGTTATCCATTGGATAAAGCTATAACCCAAGGGGTAAAATCTTGTGCAAGGGTTAGAGGAATAACCAAGGTTAAAGCCATGAATTCTTGATGAGACCCTTGGGTTAGATGGGGGTTGAGTTAGAGAGAAACTCTCTAATCATGCAAGAAGGTTGAGTTAACCATTAATGGTTATGAAGACTTTGAAGGTCAAATTGTTGAGGACATAAAGCCTTTAATGGTTATTGAAGACTTTGAGGGTTGGAGAAGTGACTTCCCTTTCCTTAGGGATGTGACAATATTTAGGAGATGGATTAGGCTAAATTAGAAGTGATTAGAAGAATCTAGAAGTGGGTTTAGAGAGGCAAGTGGGAGATGTAGGATTTTGCAAGTGGATGGAGGGGAATTTTAATTAAAATAAATTACTTTATTTCAGTAAAAATAAATGCAACTTGCATAAATACAAGTGGGGAATTTAAATAAATAAATTAGATTTATTTACTTGCAATGATCAATTCAATTAAATGTAAATTTAATTAAAAGGGGAGAAAGGGAAATTAATTAAATAAAGTGATTTATTTAATTAAAGGTTATGAAAGGCTTAGGTGAACTTAATTAAATAAATTAAGTAATTCATTTAATTAAATAGAGGAATGAGGTTAAAATGAATGTTAAATATTTACTTAGGAGAGTGGTCATTTTCATACGTCTACATTTTGCCCCTCTTTGAAGTGGCATGTGTGCACATGTTGATTCAAAGAAAATTTGTCGGATATGCTGTCAAAAATTGTTCGATATGATGTTGTGTGTCGAGATGTTGATATGATGCCCTAGATTTGATGATGTCCCCTCGGGCGATGAATCAAGGATTTTGAAAATTTTGTTGATTTGATGAATGTTTTTGAATTAATTGCATTTTGATTATTTTGACTATGTTGAATACTTTGAAATTGATTCATCTCCCAAAAATGATGTTGATAAGGTTAAAAGTGAGAAAAAAAATGAGGAAAATACATGCCCCACTTACTAACCTTGTTGACTTTGACCCTATAAAAAGGTAAAAGGTGATTTTATTCTTATCATTTGCACATTTGTCTCCTTGTTATTGTGACACTTGAGCTCTGACGAAAATGTCAGTTCCCTATGCTTCGCACCAATTCGAGCTTGTTTGTCGATACCCGAGCCTTGCCGTGTATGGCCCACTTGTAAGTCATCTAATTTTTGCCATGTTTTTTATTGATTTTGCTTTTTTTGATCACGTTTTTCATTTTTTAGTTAAAAATTTGTCATTTTAGTGTGTAGGGTTTATTTTTAGTGCATACGATTGGAACAATAGCGTGTAGGGTTAACCTAGCTAGGTTATCATTTAAGTTGCATTTGCAGCATGTCGACAGGTTAGTGTAGTGCATAGGGTGTTTTAGCGCATAAGATAGATAGGTCAACACACAGGGTAGATAGAGTAGCATGTCAAGTAGATTAGTGCTTTGGGTTAGTAGGGTAGTGCAATGGAAAAACCAATTAGTGGATATAGGATTTTAGCACGTTGATTAAAGTTTATAGCGCATTGGTGAAGAAAGATAGTGCATATGTAGTAGCTTAGCGCATAGGAGGTATGTTTTGGCATGTGGGATCAAAAATGGGTAGAAAAGACTTGGAAGAATGTGTCACAATGGGAATAGATGAGGTAGGTGGCTTAGGGGTGGATAGGTTTATGTTGAGTGTTTCAAGATGGGTTGTGAGATAATGTTTGCCCTGCTGTGATGATATCTGAGTCCTTATATGATGATTTGGAGTTTGTTGAAATTGCTTTTGATATGGAGTACCAAGCTAATTGATTGTTTTGATGAGGATCCTAATTTTATTTTGATGTGAATCTTTGATTTTTGCCTTGTGATATGAATTTGATGTTTGATATGAGTTTTGATTCTTGATTTCCAATATGATTCCTAATGTGATGCTAGCATTATGGATTTTTAATTGCTTTTGTTATGGGTCTTTGGTATTATTGCTCGATAAGATGCTTTGATTTTTGATATGATGCTTGTGTTATGGGTCTCTAATATGATTTCTTGATATGAGTCTTGTGTTATGGGTCTTTGATTGATTTCTTGATATGAGTCTGATTTTCAATATGATGCTTTCTTGAGATGTTTCATTGTTTCAAGTTGATTTGTTTTGATTAGATATATCAGATAGATGTGGGAACTAATGATGGACATTTGTTGTTTTGTAGGCACAACTTGGTGTACTTCAGTCACGAGAGCAATTTCCTCAATCGTGGTCATTGATTCCATGATTGTCACAGGTTGATAGGGATGTGTTTGAGTGATGTGGTTTATCGTCCTTACTAGACATGCCTTGGTATATCATTAATCGGGTTTTTTTGATAGCTTTGATAGAGAGGTGACACAATGACATGAACACCTTCCATTTGGCTATTGGCAAGATAATAGTCACACTTGAGGACTGTTATCGCATTCTACAGATTCCTATTATGAGGGCCTTATTGCCATATGAGAAGACTGAGGAGGGTGGGACAAAGGCTCTCTGTCACATCTTCTAGGATGATCAGATCTGTGGATATGAGATCCCATGGCAAGAGTTTGTGGATCTAGATTATGCTCCTTTACCTTTAGTACTACCAGGTTTCATTGGTGGATTTTTGTGTCCTGACCATAGGTCAAAGGGACTAGCTATGGGATGGGGATTTTTTTTGGAGGATATGGTTACACAGGTTCATAGGTTTGCATGGTGATCCTGTATGTTATCCCACCTTTACAGAGAGCTTCACCAGGTGGTGTATCAAGGATACAACAGTTTGTTCATGGGGTGACATTACTATAGGTGTGGGCCTAGGAGAACATTCATGTGTTGAGACTACTTGTAGATAGGGATAGGCCAGTTGGTCGAGCATATGCTTATGGGTACACAGGTATAGTTGTCCAACATAAGCTGGGCAAATTAGAGCACTAGCAGAGAGCATTGGATGATATTGATATGGTCATTTGGAGACCGTATATGAATTCTAAGGTGTGGGATGACGACGGGATAGAGATGTCCTATGTGTATATGTCAAGATATTTGATTAGGTGAATGCCTTTTATTATTGAGTTTTTTTTACAAAGTCGTGTTCAACGACAATATGGGAGACAACAGGGGATATGACAAGGAGCATGTTTATATGCCCATCGGAGATAGGATGTGCCTGAGTGGGGCCCACAGTGGATAATGTAGCGACTGTAGAGGAGTACATGACATTGGAAGGCTAGATTTGGGATTATGGAGGTGGGGTTGTTGATGCTGGGATGACAAAGGAGTTCTCTATCTACTTCGTGGCACATGTAGTGGCACAGATATCAGATCTAGTAGAGATGTTACCTGCTTTTCATGATGATGAGGATGAGTAGCCAGAGAGGTGAGGGAGGGTTAGACAAAGAGATGAAGAGGGATAGGAGGTAGGAGATGGAGGTGGGGATGATGGAGGAGGTGATCGCGGAGGTGGTGGAGGATTTAGAGGGAGAGATAGAGGATGAGGGGGTGATGGAGGATGTTAGGCGACCCACCCAGAGGAGGAGATCAGATTTTCTACCTTCATCTGTGCCTCAGACAAGGACAAGTATGGGTGGGACCACAACATAGGTACCCATTCAGATTAGGGAACCCACCCATCGATAGGACTCAGTGATGTAGAGTACACAAAAAGAAATGTACAATGGCCCTACTCCTTGGTTTATACACCCAAAAATTGATTTTCTCACTCCTAAGTGGTCCAATGGCTTCCTAGATGGAAGGAATGATCTACTAAGTGTGTTTCACACCCCACACTTCTTCTATAGGTTCTAGGGACCTTACACAACTCCAACCAAGATTGGGTTGTAGGGACACTTTCCCCAAATTTGACAAAAATATAGAAATTTGGCCTGTGATTTCCAAATCCTCAATCTAATGATTGGAATAGTTTACTTATGGCAAATACAAGGACAATAAACCATAAATTGGGCTCTGGGACTTCCACAAGGCTAAGAACCCTTATAAGGCTAGAGGATCCAAGTAGGTCTCTTTAGCTGGTTTATGGGCAACAACTTGCAAAACTTCCAAAGGAATAGACAAACAAATAACTAGTTTGGACACCCTTTTTGAACTTACAAAAGATCCCAAAGTTATAGGAATTGAGTCTACTCTAGCATACCCTAACCCTTACTATGTTCAGAGACCTAATAGGCCTAATTAGGCTTGGTTAACAAAGCAAGTATCAAGGAATGGGTGCATAGGATAAATGCAACACTTGTTAGGTCCCAGAGACAATTGAGAAGTGGGGGGGGGGGGGGGTGAATAAGTTGTCTAATAAATTTAAACCAAAAGCAACTTAAACAAACTTTAATACTTTGTACTAGTAAACCAATATTTTATACTGATAGATAGTTATATTAGTTTTTAGCAATACCGGTAAGAATTAATGCATGAAACAAAAGGAGAACAGTCATCCACAACACATAACACCAAAGCTTGTACATGGAAACCCTGTAAGGGGAAAAACCATGGTGGGAAACCTTACCCACAATCAGATGATATTACTATAGATAGTAAGTGTATACAAATGGGGTCTACACATGTAGAAAGGCCAAGTGCCTAGAGCTCACTGCTCAATCACAAATGGGAGTCACACTGACTACAATTGGATGGTTAAATCTTTGTATGGTGGATTCAGTACCGGTATAGTTTTGATTGTCTTCTCAAAAAACCCTCCTTCAATCTTCAAATGATGTCTACATGTATAGGTCTCCTTATTCTCACATATACCTTCACACAACTCTTTTTCACTTTCCACATCCGATCTTATAATTAAGATCTTACATTTATATCATAACCTAAGACCAATTTTAGTAGGTCATCTCTAAAGGATATTACAATAAAGTCAATTTACAAATAAATTAATGCCTGATGCAATAACCGATTCAACATGTCATCTTAATGCATTTACAACAATAATAAGTCATCTCCATAGTGTGCCATGCTGATCTGGAAAAGATAAGCCTACCGGTGTATAACCTGGACTTATTTGCTGGTAATAGCAAATATGTAAATACAACTATGCCAATAAACAAGTCTTCAATACAAAGTGTCCAAATGATGTATCAGACATAACCATGTGTTTTCCATGTCATTCAAAGTGCCGGTGAACATTGTATCCTGCCAGTGTACTAGATAATAGTGACTGTGCATGAGTCATCTGCTTGCCGGTGAATGTTGCTGATTCTCCAAAGTGCCAGAGTTGATAGTGTTTAGTAGGTGTTGATATCAATGACAAAACCATACCAAAATACCAACAATCTCCCCCTTTGGCATTGATGGCAACACAAGATGGAAAAATATCAAAGTGCCAAAACAGAAATGCCAAATACCAAAAATTCAGATATGAATAGTCTCTTCTCAAAGTAACAGTCTCTCCCCCTGAGAGTAACATGTGTCATCCTTGTGTTTTTCCTATGTTTTTCCATATACCAATCTCTCCCCCTTTGACATCAAATGCCAAAGTAATAGAAATATTTCCAAATACAAAATACCAACTAATATAGTATACCAACTACTCCCCCTGAGAAGTAGCTTCCTCATCAAAGACCAGAGTAAAAGATTTTCTCTTGTTAATTATGTCAATTGATGACAAATATCAACTTCCTAAGTCTCTACCGGTGGGGGTATGACCCCAAGCTGATCTTTGATATATTCAAAAGTCTCCTTAGGCAGAGGTTTAGCAAAAATATCTGCAATCTGTTCTTTTGTGTTTACATAAACCAGTTTTATTTCTTTTGCTTCAACATTTTCCCTTAGAAAATTCAGTTTTATAGAAACATGTTTTGTTTTAGAGTGTAATACCGGGTTCTTAGATATATCAATTGTTGCAGTGTTATCACAATAGATAGTTATAGGTTCCTTGGATTTTACCTTTATGTCCTTGAAGATTTGTTTAAGCCATAATACCTGTGTACAGTTTGTTGCTGCTGCAACATATTCTGATTCGGCTATTGATAAAGATGTAGAACTTTGTTTCTTGCTTAACCAAGAAATTAGTCTGTTTCCAAGAAAGAATTCTCCACCTCTGGTGCTTTTCCTATCATCCACATCTCCTGCCCAATTTGCATCTGTGTATGCATATAATTCAAAGTTTTCATCTCTAGGATACCATAATCCAAGATTTGTAGTGCCTTGTAAGTACTGAAAAATCCTTTTTACTACTGATTCATGATATTTTCTAGGATTACTCTAAAATCTTGAAACAATACATACTGCATTCATGATATCAGGTCTTGTTTGTGTTAAATACAGTAAACCTCCTATCATATATTTATACCTAGTTGGATTAATAGGTGTAGATTCATCACTTAGTGATAATTTGTCATTTGTAGTCATAGGTGTGCTTACCAGTTTAAAGTTTTCCATCCCAAATTTCTTTAGTAACTCCTTCAAGTACTTAGATTGAATCAAGAATATACCTTTATCAGTTTGTGAAATCTACAATCCTAAAAAGAATTTTATTTCACCAATCATAGACATTTCAAATTCTTGCTGCATTTCAATAGAGAAGTCTTCACACAATCTATCTTCTCCTCCAAGGATTATATCATCAACAAAAACTTCTATAACCAAAATGTCATCATTGGTCACTTTATAATATAAATTATTGTCTGCATTACCTTTAGAAAAACCAATCTTCAAAAGATACTTATCCAATCTTGCATACCAAGCTCTTGGAGCTTGCTTCAACCCATACAAAGCTTTCCTTAACCTGCAAACCATATATTTGTTATCTGTTAAAGAAAATCAATCGGGTTGTTCAATGTAAACTTCTTCTTCAAGATCTCCATTCAAAAATGCACATTTAATATCCATTTGATATACTTTGTAGTTCTTGTGTGTTGCAAAAGCCAAAAATAGTCTAACTGCCTCAATTCTAGCTACTAGTGCAAAGGTTTCATTATAATCAATTCCTTCTTTCTGAGAATATCCTTTACACACTAGTCTTGCTTTATTTCTGATTACCTTGCCATCTTCATTAAGTTTGTTTATAAATACCCATTTGTTTCCAAGCACATTTTTATCTTTAGGCCAGGGAACTAATGTCCAAGTGTTATTTTTCTCAATTTGTTCTAATTCTTCTTCCATAGCTTTAATCCAGTGTTCATCTTCACATGCCTCATTAACAAATGATGGTTCAATTTGAGAAATAAGGCATACCTCTTCATTTTCCAATCTTCCTCTTGGCATGACTCCTTTATGCTTGTTTCCAATTATCTGATCTTCAGAGCGATTCAGTCTTACATACTGAGGTGTCTTTGTTTGTTGTTGTTCCTCAGTCAAAGTGGAATTTTCAGATGATACCAGTGTACCTAGATCTTCATTCTATACCGGTGGATTTTGTACAAATTCATTTTTCAGTATTTCTGTTATTGGTTCAAAGTCTGTATATCTTGAAGTTTCTCTGAATTGTTCATCTATCTTTATATTTGTACTCTCAACAATTTTCTGCAATCTTTTGTTAAAACATCTATATGCCTTACTCTTAGATGAATAACCAAGAAATATTCCTTCATCACTTCTAGGATCAAATTTACCAATATACTCATCTCTTCTAATATAGCATTTACTTCCAAATATTCTAAAATATTTAAGAGTAGGAATAATACCAAACCATAGTTCATGAGATGTCTTACTAGTTTCATTTTTGATGTGAACTTTCTTGAATGTATAGACTATTGTACTTACTACTTCTCTCCAATATACATGTGGTAGATTTGATTCAGATAACATACTTCTTACTGCATCTAGGATAGTTCTATTTTTCCTTTCTACAACTCCATTTTGCTGTGGTGTTTGGGGTGCTGATAGCTGTCTTCTGATTCCTTTCACTTCACAGAATGCATTAAATTCCTTAGATGTAAATTCTCCTCCTTGATCTGATCTCAGACATTTGATTTTCTTACCGGTTTTATTTTCTACCATTGCTTTGAATAGTTTGAATTTCCCAAGTGCTTCTGATTTTTCTCTGAGAAAAGTAACCCAGCACATTCTAGAATAGTCATCAATGATTAGCATGAAGTATCTATCACCTTGTAAACTTTTAGTTCTAGCTGGACCACATAAATTAGTATGAATTAAGTCAAGAGCATTATTAGATTTTTCTAGAATACTTTTGAAAGTAGCTCTTACTTGTTTTCCAAATTTACATTCCTTACATACCAGATTGTGAGGTTTAACAATCTTAGGTAAATCTCTAACTGCCTTAGTAGTATTGATCTTCACCATGCAATCAAAATTTACATGACAGAGTCTCTTATGCCATAGCCAACTTTCATCAATATGAGCAATCAAGCATGTTTTTTCATTGTTATTCAGATGAAAGATGTTACCTCTAGTTTGATTACCGGTTGCAATTTCCAAACCAGTTTTGAATTGCAACTGAAATCCTTTTTCAACTAATTGACCAACACTCAAAATATTATGTTTTAAACCTTCAACATAGTAAACATTGTCAGTATTATGCTTACCATCAAGAGATATTGTACCCTTACCTTTGATCAAACAAGCTTTATCATCTTCAAATCTTACTAGACCTCCATTATACTCCTGAAAAGTTAGGAACTTTCTTTTATCACCAGTCATATGATGTGAGCATCCTGAATCAATGATCCATTCATCCTTAATTTCAATTTTAGTTGCTAAGGCCTACTCTACTGGTTGAACAGTAGGTGCCAGTTGATCTTCTATTATAGCAACAAAGACTCATCCATTGTCTGTCAGATCCTCATCAGAATCATCAGTGACTCCTTCATTAGCAAGATAACAAGATTTGTCTTTATTTTTCTTAAATCTATATCTCTGATATTCAGGGTTAGGTTTGTATGTCCTTCTAGCTTCTTCTCTTAACCTAGCATGTCTATCAGGGCATCTTGAGGCCATATGACCAATCTTATTACAGTTGAAATATTTAAAGGGTGCTTTACCTTCATACTTACTTCCAATTGGACCTTTAGGCATTTTTCTTGCAAATAGTGCTTCAAGTTCTTCAATTTCTTCATTTTCTCTCCTGCTTTCTTCAAGTTATCTTGCATAAAAGGCTTTCCAATCAGACTTGTCAAATGATTGTGTAGATGATGTAGATGCCTTAAAAGCTAAGTCAATTTTTATAGTGGCAACAGGACCAAATTCCTCAATTTCAAATGTTGAATGTTTTCCAATCAATATATCCCTAGTTACTGATGTGTTAGGCATTGTTCTTAGTTCATTTATAGCAGTAACTTTCATCTTATATGCTGGTGGCAATCCTGTTAAAACTTTTGAAACAATTTCATCTTCACTTAAGGCTCCTTCACAACATTTAATACCCAAAACAATTTCATTAACTCTTTCCATAAAAGCAGAAATTCTTTCATCTTCTTCCATTTTCAGATTTTCATGCCTGACTCGGAAGCTTTCAAGTTTTGCAATTTTGACTATGGAGTCTCCTTCATTTATTTCCAAATGATCCCAAATAGCTTTAGCAGTAGACCTATCTGATAGTCCCATGATTTTTTGATCTGATAATGTGCTCAAAAGTGCTTCTCTTGCCTTGCAATCATTTTCTTCATCTTTAGGCAGATTTGGTGGATTAGGCTAACTTGTAGTAGGAGCAGAGTAGCCATTCTTTGTAACCTCCCAGATATCCTTTCCAATGCAATTCAGATGTGTAGATCCATCCTAATCTTCCATATGCCATAGTTGGTTCCATCAAGTTTAGGACTATCCTTCCTAAAATATTTGCTAGACATTGGATCTCCTCAAGCTATTAAACTTCTACAAAAAGAGGACCAAGCTCTGATACCAATTGTTAGGTCCCAAAGACAACTAAGAAGGTGTGGGGGGGGGGGGGGGGTGAATTAGTTGTCTAATAAATTTAAACCAAAAGCAACTTAAACAAACTTTAATACTTTTTACTGGTAAACCATTCTTTTATACCAGTAGACAGTTAAATTAGTTTTTAGCAATACAGGTAAGAATTAATGCATGAAACAAAAGAGAACAGTCATCCACAACACATAACACCAAATCTTGTATGTGGAAACCCTGTAAGGGGAAAAACCATGGTGAGAAACCTTACCCACAATCAGATGATACTACTATAGATAGTAAGTGTATACAAATGGGGTCTGCACAATCAGAAAGGCCAAGCGCCTAGAGCTCACTACTCAATCACAAATGGGAGTCACACTGACTACAATTGGATGGTTAAATCCAATAAGAATGTACTACTTAACTTAGCATCTTTCTATGCTATATTCAGTACCAGTATAGTTCTAATTGTCTTCTCAAAAAACCCTCCTTCAATCTTCAAATGATGTCTGCATGTATAGCTCTTCTTATTCTAGCATATACCTTCACACAACTCTTTTTCGCATTCCACATCCGATCTTACAATTAAGATCTTATATTTATATCATAACCTAAGACCAATTTTAGTAGGTTGGGTCTAAAGGATATTACAATAAAATCAATTTACAAATAAATTAATGCCCTATGCAATAACCGATTCAACATGTCGGCTTAATGCATTTATAACAATAATAAGTCATCTCCATAACGTGCCATGCTGATCTGGATAAGATAAGTCTACCAGTGTATAACCTGGACCTATTTGCCGGTAATAGAAAATATGTAAATACAACTATGCCAATAAAAAAGTCTTTAATACAAAGTGTCCAAATGATGTATTCAACATAACCATGTGTTTTCCATGTCATTCCAAGTACCGGTGAAAATTGTATCCTACCGATGTACGAGATAATAGTGACTATGCATGAGTCATCTGCTTGCTGGTGAATGTTGTTGATTCTCCAAAGTGCCAGAGTTGATAGTGTATAGTAGGTTTTGAAATCAATGACAAAACCATACCAAAATACCATAGGTTTTCCTACCTCCAAATGAATAGGATCCACTATCAAACCGGTCACCTTGATTGTTTGGTTGACTGTCCACACAATGGTCTCATTGCTTAGGCTAAATACATAGAGATATTTAGCCTAGGACTTGGTGGTTTAAGCAATAGAAAAACTCCTCCAGTCCTAAGCCTTTAGGGTAATACAATACACTCCCTTAACTTTCATTTTCCAAGTGGTCGCAAGATTCCACTACAGAAAAGACAAGTTAGGGTTCCATCTCTACACTAATCCTAAAATTAAGGGTTTCTAGACCAGTCAAAATAGAAAGAAGAAAAAACCAATACTTTGGTCACTAAGTGAACTCCAAACAAAGGAAAATAAGAGATGATTCAATTTACCATCATTCAATGCCTATATTTTTGATCTGGCAATCTGTACTATATCGTACTATCTTAGAAAAACAAAAATTGCTCAGGAAATTTAGTACTTCTGATTCAATTCTCCACCAAAATAAAATCCAATCACTTCCCTCCTTCACCTATGAGGTTTCAAATTATTAAATAGACCATTTCCAATGACTCTAACCACTTTTTGAATGGTTATGATCATTAGAACCAAAATGCAACTTCTCAGAGCAATATTGCAAAAATTGTTCACAACATTTTTGACAATTTTGCAACTTTTGGCAATTTGCATCCTCCAGGCTACAAACATGTTTAGTATCTATTCTAAAGTCATTTATTTGCTAAAACAATATGAAAACACCTATGAAATCCTAATCTAGGTTCCTATTGGTCTAATGATGCCCAAGGTTGTCTAAAGGTACCTTTGGGACTCTTAGCCTTACAAATTGGACGAAAACATTATTAGGTGGATCCAAAGGATCAACACCATGATTACACACTTTTAACCACTTACTACAACCTAGTGACTCTTCAAGAGTCTAAGATATGCCTTGGGTTACCTGCACCATACTCCCCATGTCAAAAGAAATTGAAGTCCCTTGAGTTGGTATGTCAGAAAGTGTTGCTCTAGTCAATTGAATGGCCTTCTCGGTCATCCATATGGAATCTTCCAAAGGTTTGCCCTTCCTTTTGACAAGGAATTCATAATATATATGTCTCCTTGTTTTTTTGCTAATTATTTTATCTACAATGTATTCAATCTTTGGTGTATGTTGAGAAAGGACATCTGCCATCATATCAGGAGTGGGTGGATCAACAAGACATGCATCACCAACATCATGCACAACATTCTTGTAGGCATATATGTAAGAAACATTAAAGATAGGAGATAAACATATATCAGAGGGAAAGTCAATATGATAGGCATTGTTGCCACATTTCTTGAGGATCTTGAAAGGACCAATTTTCTTCACCATTAATTTAGTATACTTCTCCTTACAAAATCTCTCTTTGTTAAGATGAATCATGACCATATCCCCCACTTGATATTGCAACTCTCTTCTTTTCCTATCTACATTTAGTTTGTACTTCTCAGAGGTATGTTGTAGTTTGGCTCTCACCTACTCATGGATATCTTTCATGACCTTTACAAATTCCTCTGCCTGAGCACTCATCTTGTTTAGATCTTTAACATCTCTTAATTCCAAGACACCCCTTGGGTGTGTTCCATAGACAATCTAAAAAGGAGTTAGACCAGTACTCCTGTTGACTGAATCATTATATGAAAACTCTTCTTGAGGCAAGATAACATCCTAAGTGGCTCCATGCTCTTTTGTCAAACACCCCAAAATATTACCAAGAGACCTATTAACTACCTCTGTTTGACCTTCTGACTAAGGATGGTAGGTGGATGAGAATGACAGGTTTGTACCTAGCCTTTTCTAAAAAGTTCTCCAAAAATGCCCTATGAATTTACAATCCCTGTCTAAGATAATGGACAATGGTAGCCCATGGAGTCTAACAATATCCTTAAATAATATACCTGCAATGTGAGAGGCATCATTTGTGGTTTTACAAGGCAAAAAATGTGCCGTTTTGGAAAATCTGTCTACAACAACATATACATTGTCATATCTTGCTTTAGTCTTTGGGAGTCCCATTACAAAATCCATACTCACTGAATCCCATGGTTTAGTAGGTATTAGGAGAGGTGTATACAATCTTGCATTAGATGTTTTTCCTTTAGCCTTTTGACAAATCAAACAACCCTCTACATACCTCCTGACATCTGTTGGCATCCTTGGCCAAAAGTAGAATCTTCTAACAAGTTCAAGGGTCTTATCAACCCTAAAGTGCCCAACCAAACTTCCATAATACTTTTCCTTTATGATGTTTTCCCTTATAGATCCCTTTGGAACACAAAGTTGACTCCCCTTAAATAACAAACCTTCTTGCAAAATAAATTCAAAAAACTTAGTATGATACATGTTTCCCATTTCCTTGCAAACTTGATATGCCTCTTTGAAATCTTCATCATCATCATACATGTCCTTCATGGAGTGAATCCCCATGCTATCCAACTGAACTTCTTGGATGATCAATTTTCTCCTACTAAGAACATTTGCAACCTTATTTGCCACTCCTTTCTTATGCTTAATAGTGAATGTGAAAGCTTGAAGGTACTCCATCCACTTCATGTGCCTGTGATTTAGTTTCTCCTACATGTTCAAAAAGCTTAGAGCATGGTTGTAAGTATATACAACACATTCCATAGGCAATAAATAATGTCTCCACTTCCTAAGAGATTGTACCAGAGCATACATCTCTATATCATAGGTTGAATATATATTTTTTGCCTCACTTAAATTTTGACTTAAAAAAGCCACAGGCCTACCCTTCTGACTCATGACTCCTCCTATTGCCTTCTTATATGCATCACACTCAAAAGTGAAGACTTTATGAAAATCAGGGAGGACTAAGATGGGTTTCTCTACAATTTTTGTTTTCAAGAACTCAAAAGACTCATTAGCTTCATCATTCCAAGAAAATTGATACTTCCTTCCTCCTTTGATGGTATCTATCATAGATGCACTAACCCCATTGAAATTATTAATAAACTTTCTATAAAAGCTTGCTAATTCATGGAAACGTTTTACCTCACTTGCAAACCTAGGTGTTGGTCAATTGAGGATGGCCTCCACCTTAGATGGATCCATTCTCAGATTACCTTTGGAAATAACAAACCCAAGGAACACTAGTTCTTCCTGCAAGAAAACACATTTGTCCAAGTTGATCTTCCACTACCCCTCATGCAACCTCTTCAACACCAAATCCAAGTGCATTAGATGTTCATTTCTATCTTTACTAAAAATCAATATATCATCCAAGTATACTACCACAAAATGATTGATAAAAGGCTTAAGAACCTCATTCATTAACCTCATAAAGGTACTAGGGGAATTGGAAATCCCAAATGGCATTACCATCCATTCAAACAAACCTTCATTGGTTTTGAATGATGTTTTCCATTGGTCTCCATCTCTGATCCTAATTTGGTGATAACCACTTTTCAAGTTTATCTTGGAATAGTACTTAGCCCCTACTAAACAATCTATCAAATCCTCTATTCTTGGCATTGGGAATCTATATCTTATTGTTATCATGTTAATATGTCTAGAATTTGTACACAACCTCCATGTTCCTTCCTTTTTAGGAGCTAGCACTGTCAGGATTGCACATGGACTTATACTCTTCCTAATGAACCTTTTCTATAGAAATTCTTTGATCTATCTTGCAACTTTTGCATTTTTCTCAGGGGTCAATTTGTAGGCTTCATTATTAGGCAATCTGGTACCTGGTATTAGGTCAATGCAATGAATAATTTTTCTTTGAGGAGGTAAGGTATCTGTGGTGTTGTCTGCAACTATTCCCTTATACATGTCTACCAGATCTTGAACCTCCTTAGGGACTACCTTCCTCCTTTCCTCTTGACTCTTAGGCTTCTTTTTAGGTTCATCCTTAGGCTTGACAACTATTTCAAAGCAAGGGGTGTCTTCCTCCTTTAAGACCTTCATGAAATCCTTCTCATCTGCTAGCATGAAACTAGTCACAATATGCTTATCCTTACTGTCATCTGGAAGAGGGGTCATGGTGAATTTCTCTCCATTTTTGGTGATGTTATAAACATTCTTCCTACCTTCATGCCTAGAATTTACATTATATTGCCAAGGTCTGCCAAGCAACAAATGACAAGCATCCATTTATACCACATCACACAACACTCTATCCTTGTATTCACCTATTGAAAACTCTACCCAAACTTGTTTACTAATCAAGGCTTGTTGACCTTTGTTGAACCAAGACACCTTACAGGGATGGGGATGAGGTAATATTTGAAAATTAACTTTAGTAACCATTTCAATAGAAGCTATGTTATCTCTGGACCCTGAATCCACAATGACTTTGCATACCTTGCCTTGTACCTTGCAAGAGGTTCTGAAAATAGATTTCCTCTAAGGGGGTTTTTTGGTGGTTGGTATCTTCAAGAGGGTCTTATTAATCATAAAGAGTTATCCTTGCTCCAAATATATAGACTTTGAGTTAGATGTGTGGTAGGAGGTCATACTTTGACTATCTTCTTCTTATATTAGATGTGCTCTTCTATCACCTCCTTGGTTGCTATTTCTCAACTTCTCTGGACACCTAAATGACTGATTCCCAACTTGGTTGCATGAAAAACACCTACCGGTGAAGACACTAGGTCCTCTTCCACCAAATCTTCCTCTACCATTCCCCATTCTTCCTCTAGAGTTACCTTTGTTCCTTGATTCTCCTTCATGTTCTTGCTGATTGGACTCTCCTTGAGGTTTAGGAGATGGTCCCCTATCATTGAATCTGCCTTTACCTCTGAAATTTGCACCCCTTCCTCTATTATTATGTTCTCCTCTCCTCTTTTTCTTCTCCTCAATTCTAAGTTCCATTTGATAACACTTATGCACTGATTTTGGATTAAATAAACTTAGTTCATCTTGAATATTGAACTTAAGGCCATTCATGTACCTTGCTATCTTTTGTGGCTCACTCTCTGGTATCTTTGCCTTGAGTGTCATCCAATGAAACTCCTCAGTGTAGGTACTAACATCCAAACCTATTTGCCTTAAGTTTTGTAATCTCTTTTGTAGGATGATCTCATAGTCCTCAGGAAAAAATTGTCTTTTGATCTCTACCACCATCTTTTTCCATGAAGTTATAGGCTTCTTTCCTTCTTCATCTCTTTCATTTTGCCGGAAGTTCCACTTACTAAGGGTTGGACTGTTCATTTTGGATTTATCCACTTTCACTCTTTGGTTATCAGGTACCTCCTCACATTCAAAATAATTCACCATTGCCTCTATCCAATCTATACATTCTTCTGGATTCATTTTCCCAGAGAATGTAGGTAGTTCTTCTCTATTGTCTCTTCTTCCCACTCTATTAAGGGCTTCAACAAATTGCCTTTGGTCTACCGACATCTCTTGTCTGTCTACTTCCTCTTCTCCTTCTCCATCAGAGGTTGATGCAACTTCTTTGCCTGCTTGTTCTCTCTTCAACTTCTCTATCTCTTCCTCCATCTTTTTATTCTTGTCCGCCCGCTCTCTTACTATCTTGGAAAACTCCATGTTTTTCATGGTTCTAGTGGGGATCTCCTCACTATTCTCTATCAGGTCTTCCATTTCCTTATCTTTCCCAGGGTTTTTTTGATGCTCTGATACCACCTGATGCATAGTAGATAGCAAGAAATGTATAATGGGCCTACTCCTTGGTTTATACACCCAAATATTTATTTCCTCACTCCTAAGTGATCTAATGGCTTCCTAGATGGAAGGAATTATCTCCTAAGTGTGTTTCACACCCCACACTTCTTCCATAGGTTCTAGGGACCTTACACAACTCCAACCAAGATTGGGTTTTAGGGACACTTTCCCCAAATTTGACTAAAATATGGAAATCTGGCCTCCAGTCTACAAATCCTCAATCTAATGATTGGAATAGTTTACTTATGACTAATACAAGGACAATAAACCACAAATTGGATTATGGGAAATCCACAAGGATAAGAACCCTTATAAGGCTAGAGGATCTTAGTAGGTCTCTTTAGCCGGTTTATGGGCAATAACTTGCAAAACTTCCAAAGGACTAGATAAAAAAAAAATTGTTTTGGACACCCTTTTTGGACTTACAAAGGATCCCAAAGTTGTAGGAATTGAGTCTACTCCAGCATACCTAACCCTTACTATGTTCACATACCTAATAGGCCTAATTAGGCTTGGTTAAAAAAGCAAGTATCTATGAATGGGTGCATAGGACCAATGCAGCACTTTGGTTTGGTTCTCCTACCTCCAAATGAATAGGATCCACTATCAAACTGGTCACCTTTCTTGTTTGGTTGACTGTCCACACAATGGTCTCATCACTTAGGCTAAATACATAGAGATATTTTGCCTAGGACTTGGTGGTTGAAGCAAAATACAAACTCCTCTAGTCCCAAGCCTTTAGGGTCTTACAATACACTCCCCTAAATTTCATTTTCCAAGTGGCCATGAGATTCCACTTCAGAAAAGATAAGTTAGGCTTCCATCTCTGCACTAACCTTGAAATTAATGGTTTCTAGACTAATCATAATAGAAAGAAGACAAAACCAATAATATAGTCACCAAGTGAAATCCAAACATATGAAAATAAGAGATGATTCAATTTACCATAATTCCATGCCCAAATTTTTGATCTGGCAATTCATATTGTACCTTACTATCTCAGAAAAAACAAAATTGCTCAAGAAATTCAATACTTCTCATTCAATTCTCCACCAAAATAAAATCCAATCACTTCCCTCTTTCACCTCAAAGGTTTCACATGATTACATAGACCCTTTCAAATGAATCTAACCACTTTTTTAATGGTTATGACCATTAGAACCAAAATGCAACTTCTCGGAGCAATATTGTAAAAGTTGTTGACAACATTTTTGACAATTTTGCAACTTTTGGCAATTTGCATCCTCCAGGCTACAAACATGTTTAGGATCTTTTCTAAAGTCATTTATTTACTAAAATAATATGAAAAAAATTATGAAATCCTATTCTAAGGTCCTATTGGTCAAATTAGACCCAAGGTTGTCTTAAGGTACCTTTTGGACTCTTAGCCTTACAAATTGGACCAAAACATTACTAGGTGGATCCAAAGGATCAACACCATGATTACACCCTTTTAACCACTTACTATAACCTGGTGAGTCTTCAAGAGTCTAAGATATGCCTTGGGTTCCCTGCACCACTCATAGATTAGAGCCCTACAAGTCACAATGCAATAGCTAAAGGCATAGGTGCTAGCACAACAACGTCAGATTACATAGATTACGGTAGAGCGGGATATGAAGAGAGAGTGTTGGGGCTAGGCAGAGGAGATGGAAGAGAGATTGGAGAGAGAGATAGGTGGTGCCCTAATGTGGGATATACTAAGGGAGATATGTTACATGACCAAGGAGGCCGAGTACTACAGGCGGTTATATGAGGAGCTAGTCTGTAGAAAGCATAGAGCTCCTAACTATGCAGCCAGTCGATCTGCTCATAGTCAGATGGGGATGAAGAGAAGAGGTGTTATAGGGCCTCCCTAATGTGATCCCCCTGGTGGAGATCTAGGAGGTGGGACATATTCTATGATACCTTCAGCCTCAGGAGATAGTCACACCTGAGAGACTTGTCTCTATTGTATTTTGACCATTTTGTTGTATTTTGACAGAATCCCTTGTACATTTTGATAATTTTTTAGAGATATATATATGGAACTGATTTCTCTGATCCACATGTGATGTGCTATGGATGATGATTTATTATATGCATTGATATAATATTTACATGATGGTGATGTAATGCTTAGATAATAATGCTCTTGATGTATGAGCCATGATGATGAAAATATGACGATGCTTTGTTATCTTGATTTCTGTGATGTATGATATGATAATGATGTGAGATGTATCTTGAAAATGAGATGTATGATGATGATGATGATATGATACTAATTTAAAATGATATGAAACTAAGTGCAAGTTTAAAATGATATGCAACTAAATGCAATTTTTAAGATGATATGCAACGAAATGCAATTTTTAAGATGATATGCAACTAAATGATCACCTTCATTTTGTCACTGTCATTCTTGTTTAGTCACTTGTTTTTGCTTTGTTTTTGGTTTTTCATCATTGATCTTTTGATATTTTGGAAGTTTATATAAGAATAATGGTATAATTGAACCATGATGACCTAAGTAATGCTTACATGGACTTTGATATGGCAAGACAGCACAAGCGTCGATGTATAATTAAACTAAGATGACCTGAGTGTTGCTTGTGTAAAACAGAGAAGAGTTAACCATTTGTATGTGCAAAGTGGAACAATATCCTCAATGATATTCTTTCAATCATGTCTTAATACAAATTTGCACCGTACAAGTGATCGCCTCACAGACAAAAAACCAAAAAAATATCAGATTCCTCCCTTTTCTTTTCAATAGCTCGATGAACCATTGAGAAATTCAGGACATCTAATGATTCAAAATTTTAAGACACAAAATAGTCAAAACTTCATGCTAGATGTAAAAAAATTATAATTCATAAAATCACCCATCATATGTGTTAAAGTTTTTAGCTGGATAATTGCCTTGTTTTCTTGCCTGATGAGTTGTTGTTGACAGTATTTCCTTAGCATGTTGTGATTCTTGTTTGTTCGTTGTTTGGAATGCTTGAAGTGAGAAGAATGCTGCCCCTATTTATAGATATCTATCAATGTGGATATACACAATGATCACCAAGCCATGGTGGGATATGATGAACTGATCTTTAGATCATCAAGGATAGTGACTATGCTAAGTATGTCTGGGATAATGCTACATGAAAAGTGTTGGGCGATGGCCATTATCTTTGACTTTGGATGGATGTAAAAGATATGAGTAGTGATAGATAAAGGATTCATTCTCTCACAAATAGCACCTATTGCCGGGTTTTCACCACTTGTTTTTATTGCACCTTTTTTTTTCACTTTTTCCTTGCATTTAGACCACTCAAGTGTAGAATTTCTTTAGATGGATGTTGTTGGTTGGTTCATCAAGCACATCTCCTTCTAAGGTTGTTAGCTGATAGGTGCCTGATCCATAGGCTGATATGATGACATAGGGACCTAACCAATTAGGTTCAAACTTCCCCTTCTTTTCTCAATCTTGTTGATTTCTGGGATTTTCTTTGAGTACAAGATCACCAACTTTAAAAATCCTAGGGATGACTCTGTGGTTGTAGCTTCTGCACATGCACTACTGGTAGGATTTGAGATGATCATAGGCATGCTATAGATTTTCATCTAGAAGCTCTAGTTCTTGCAGTCTGTTTACCCGATACTCCTCATTTGGTATGAAGCCTTTCAAAGATACTCTGAGTGATGGAATTTCTACCTCAAGAGGTAGAATTACTTCTGATCTGTACACCAATAAATATGGAATATCCCTTGTAGGTGTTCGAATGCTAGTCCTATATGCTCAGAGTGTCAGATTGAGTTGTACATGCCAATCCTTACTTGCATCATTTATTGTTTTCTTTAGGAATTTCAAGATTGTTTTATTTGATGCTTCTGCTTGACCATTCCCCTATGGGTAGTAAGGTGTAGAGAAGTGATGTTGGATTTTGAATTGCTCACATAACTCCCATACGTCCTAATTTTTGAAGGGACTCCCATTGTCTGTGATGATGGAACTTGGAATGCCATATCTGCAAATTAGATAATTAAGAATAAATGAGGCAATCTGTTTTCTAGTTACTGTGGTCATTGGGACTACTTCAATCCATTTTATGAAATACTCTATTGTAGTGATAATGAACTTGTGTCCATTGGAAGAGGAAGGATGGATTTTCCCTACTAAATCAAGTCCCCACTGATAGAAAGGCCAAGATGTTGTAAATGGCTGTAACTCCTATGTTGGTGCATGGATAAGATTGCCATGAATTTGGCACTTAGGACATTTATTTGCAAATTGATAAGAGTCTTTCTCCATTGTCAGCCAATAATATCCCATTCTCAAAAGTTTTTTAGTGAGAGTAGGACCACTTGAATGTGTGCCATAGATACCCTCATGAAGCTCATGTAAAACAGAGTCAGATTCATTACGATCAAGGCAACAAAGAAGAGTACCATCTAGACCTTGATGGTAAAGTGTGTCTATGGTTAAGGTATAATGGGTGGCCTACCAGATAAAGTTCCATTTTTGGTTATGAGATAGCTTGAGTGGTAGGGTATTGGTTTTAAGATATTCATAAATTGTCCTATATAGAGGGGAGTTTGAACTAGTTAAGGCATAGATGACGTGGGAAGAAGAATTGTCATAGGCTGAGGAAAATAGTTGCTCTTCCAAGAACTCATAATCACTCTGTTGCTCTGGAATTTGTAGCAGTGAAGGGATAGTGGCCATTGCATCAACTGCTCGGTTGTCCAACCTTGGTATTCTCTCAAAGGTGATGTGTACAAAGTACTGTTTGAAGTCATCCACCATTCTTTTGTATGGCAACAGCTTGTCATCCTTTGTCTGATATTCATTGTTGATCTAATTTTATAACTAGTTGAGAATATCCATAGACTCTTAATTCCATGATTCTCCATTCCACTGCCATTTTGATTCCTATGACTAGGGCTTCATACTCAACAATGTTATTGGTGCATGGAAACATGAGCCTATATGATCTTGGAATAGTGTGTCCTTCAGGAGTGATGAACAAGATGCCAACACCTGATCAATGTTGGGTGTAGGAATCATCAAAGTACATGGTCTATTGCTTGAGTGCAACAGTAAGGACATCCATGTCTGAAAATTCCACCTGTATTAGTTGTTTATCTAGTAGTGGTGCTTCAACTAATTGATCTGCAATTACCTGTCCCTTGATAGCCTAGTGCTCTATGTATTGTATATCAAATCTACTAAGAATCATGACCCATTTAGTCAGTTTGCCTGTAGGATTAATTTTTTCTACTAGCTTGATTGTGTGAGCTAGCATGTAATGGTGAAACTTTTGAAAGGCGAATACCACAGCTAAACAAGTCTTCTCAATGAATGTATAATTTATCTCATATCCATTTAATATCCTGCTGATGTAATATATAGCTCATTCCTTGCCTTCTTTATCTTCTTGTGCTAATGGTGCCCCTAATGATACTTTCATTGTTGATATGTAGAGAATGAGTGGCTTCCTTGCTACGAGTGTTACTAGAACTTGTGGATTCATTCGATATTGCTTGAGTTGATAGAATGATTCCACACACTTGGCTTCCCATCGAAATGGTATGTTCTTATGTAGAAGATGATTTAATGGTAGAATTTTATCTACTATTTGGCCTATGAATCCCCTGATAGACTATACCCATCCTTGTAGAGATCTGAGTTGACAAATGTTTCTAGGAGGTGGTATCTCCATGATGGCTTGTACCTTTGCTAGATCTATTTCAATGCCTTTTGTAGACACAATGTAGCCTAATAGTTTACCTGATGTCACCCCGAAGACACACTTCTTAGGGTTTAGCTTGAATTGGAATTGCTCCAATCTTTGAAATTTTTTATCTAATATGCCCAGATGTTCTGCTTGGGTGAATGACTTAGCCAGTAAATCATCCACATAGTCCTCCATGAAGGTATGCATCATATCATGAAAGATTGTCATCATTTCTCTTTGATAAGTTTCCCTAACATTCTTCAAGCCAAAAGGCATGACATTCCAACAATACATTCCCCAAGGATAGGTGAATGCAGTTTTATCTTGATCCTCTAGAGCTATATTGATTTAATTATAGCCAGAGAAACCATCCATTAATGATAGCATTGCATGGCCTACTATTAGGTATACAATTAGGTTGATGTTGGGAAAAAAAAATTCATCCTTTGGACAGGCATTGTTGACATCTCTAAAGTCTGTGCATATTCTGATGCTTCCATCTGGTTTTGAAACTGGTACAATGTTTGAAATCCATTCAGCATAGTCTATAAGTCGAATGAATCTGATGTCTAATATCTTCTTTAGTTCAACATTGATTGTTAATGCTACATGCAGATTCATCTTTCTTAACTTCTGCTTGACTGGCTTAGCTCCTGGAGAAATAGATAAATGATGCATGATTAGGTTTGGATCTATCCCAGGCATATCAGCATAGGACTAGGCAAAATTGTTTTTCTTTTCTTTGAAGAATCTGATAAACTCTAGTTGTTCCTCATCTGTCAGTGATTTTGCTAGGTGTATGTTTTTAGCTATTGCTTCTGTACCTATGTTTATTGATTGAGTTGGCTCAATCAATATGGGTGACCACTCTTGATAGTGTTCATGAAGAGTGTCAAGTCTCCCATCCTTAGGTGCCTTAAAAAAAATTTCACCCTCTGATGCATCCTTTATTTTGACTTTTTTGTGATCTAGTACTGCCATTGACTAGTTTTAATCATTAGATCCTTTGTTTCTTTCATTTTTGCGACTAAGAGACTGGGCACTCTCCTAATTACATATATCATTATTTTGTTTTCTCTTAGAGCCTATTTTTGGATTGATTGTACATAGGTAATGGACAATGGATTCATCATCTGGAAAAATAGTTATGTCAAGGTGTTCAGGTTCTTCCCAGTCTATCAAATCAAGAAATACGAGTGGTAGAGAGCAATTTGGTGGGTCAAGATCGGCTACAATAAGTGTCATGATAGAGGTAGCATTAAAGTTGTCTCAGATGTTAGTTAGGTTAATGATATTTTCAAGGTCTCTGATGGTATCATCTTCAGTGTAGAGTTGTTTGTAGTGTAGCTGCTCATTTTCCTTAGCCTCGTAGATATGTCATGGTCTGAATTCAAGTACTTAAGACTCTATGCCTTGTCCATCCTGAGAAAGGGGTGTGTGTGAATGGATAATACCTTCTTTGACATCCTCAATAATATTTGAACAACTACCCCATTCATAGTCATTAGAATCAGCTTCAGAAGTACTATCCCAGAGTCTTTTAGTGCTGCTAATAGGTGCATTGTAGGGTGAGAAAATATCTCTAATAATTGATACCAATCTTGTAGTTTTTTCCAATTCTAAATCAGAGCCTTCTTATACCCTTTGCATTTGTTCATACACTATTTCTCCTTAGGGAGCAGTAATTTCTTCGGGTGATGACTCTACCTTGTTTTGAATAGGTTCCTGTACATGATGCACTTTCTCATAAGATGTTTCTTCCCTTTGAATGGCTAGTTCCTCTTGTCATTTCTCTTTTTTCTAGTGTTCTTTCTCTTTCCTTGTTGTTTCTACTTCTTGGTGTAGTGCATCTTGTCATGAGTTCTCATTATATATCTTCTTTTCTTTCCACTGAGGTTTTTGATACTTACTTTGTTTGTGCCTAGGTGGTATGTTGCATCCATATCCCAGTCCTATTTTGTCCCATGAAAATTGTGAAGGAGGTTCTAGCAGTTCTATAATGCCTTCTTGATGCTTGCCTATAGGTCCTTTGTCATTGTATCCCATCTATTGCATGATCAGGAATCCTTTTCCATATTGTTATGTTGGTATGGACACCTCCAGAGTAGAAGCTCTAACCTCTTCCTCATCCCTATATAGCCAACTAAGGATGTCTTTCTCTTGTGATTCATTTTCTAGTGTGCCCAATTGGATAAATTTGCCATCAAAATTGGTGATGGGCTATGTTGCTTGATGTGTCGATGTAGAAGGTTGTCCATGAGATTTTAGTGATGTTGGCAATTTGGATAGAAACATGGGTTCGAAAGAGTATTCTCCTATGCCTTGCTCTTTGATTTTCATCTTTTGTTTGAAGTCCATGGATAAAGAATTGAGCTTTTCTTGATGATGATCTAATGCTGAGGAAGCTGGAGCTTCCATGTTGTGTGGAACCAGGCTGTCTTGAGCTGCCCCCATAGAATTGCAATGTTGAAAAGGATTATTATCGACAGATATGGAAATTTCCTATCCATTATATGGGAATTTGACACATTGATGGTATGTTGAAGGCACCACTTACATTTCATGTATCCAAGGATGACCCAATAAAATATTGTATGTTAAGACTATGTCCAAGACTTGGCACGTAGTGTCTCTTTGTATCGGTCCTACCTGAATAGGTAGTATCATTGTCCCTTTGTATGATATTTCTTCATCATCATAGGCCTTGATGGTGATCTTTTTGTGTGGATCAATAGACTGTTCAGAGAAGCCTTATGCATGGATAAGTTTTAAAGTACAGATATTGAGACCAACTCCTCCATCTATTAATACTCTTTTAACTCGATGTTTGTAGACTAAGACCTCAATATGAAGGGGAGGGTTATGTGGATGACTCATATTATTGTGTTTGGAAAATGTGAGATTATGAGGCCCTGTCATATGAGCCACCATGGTTTGGAATTTATCAATGTCCAGATCTTGAGGAACATTTGTTTCAACTAGTGCTTGTTCTAAGATGTCCTCATATTTCGGCGAGAGTTTGAGTAGCTCTAGTATGGATATTTGAGTAGGATTTCTCCACAGTTTATTGACTATATCATATTGTGTCTTGGGGATAGTGGTGGATGATGATGTATGCCCTTTCAAGACGTATTTTTGAGCTCTGGTTTTCACATTGATTATTGTGTGGTCTTGTTTGTCCTTGTTTTTTATGAAATTTATCTGGTTGTCATTTGTTGATATGTGATTGATGATGTTATTGTATAGGTGATTTATACGAGCTCCCCTTGTATCATTTGATGATGAAGCTCCTTCCTTGTTGTAATTTGAAAGAGGATTTTTAAAAGCATCGTGGTCACCATTTGTTTTGACACCATCAACCGTTAAATCACCTGTATCGATCTTATCCCGAAAAAAATATTTTTATGCCTCATGCAATCATTTGTGTGATGTCCTTTGTTTTGATGAAAATAACAGAAATGTGAGTCATTCCACCAAGGTGGTTTGATCTAGGGTTCAATTTTTTTTATGGCTGGCAATGTGATAATCTTGTTTGTTGAGAGCTCTCAAAAAGCTAATTCTAAGGTTTACCCCAATGGTATGTAGATACGTCTATTTGGGAAAGTGTTCGTGTTACTTCTTTGGTTTGTATTATTCCCTCAGTTAGCATTTTTGCCTTGGTTATTATTATTGCCTTGGGTATTTTTATTGCCTTGGGTATTGTTGTTGATGTTTGAAATTGAAGGTCCTTGATTGGTATTTTGTTGATAAGTGTTAGTGCCTTGATTAACACCTTTTTTATTTTTGTTAGATTGTGGATTACTTGACAAAGCTAATACTGGTTGTTTGGACTCGTATCATTAGCATCATCTCCTCCCTCATTAACAACGTTTTTGTTTCTTGTCCAAAATTTGGATTTGTCTAAAGTGTTGTTATGGTTTTGATTGTTAAAGGAGTGAGTGTTTGATGAGTTAGTTCCTTATTTAAATAACTTCAATGTTCCTTTCTTGATGCAAGCTTCCTCTACTTGGATTCCATTTTCGATTAACTTGGCAAAAGATGGTAAGCATTGGAGTTTAAGTTGATAACTCATCTCACTATTTAGATTGTTGATAAAGATCTCCATCTTTTCCTTTTCGGGCATGTCTCGAGGATATCTCAAAACCATACGTCTCCAACGCTAAAGAAACACCATGAATGTTTCATTATTTTTTTGTTTGGTGTTACATACATCCAACATGATGATTTCATGTTGAATATTATAGGAGTATTGTGTGATAAATTAGTTTACCAACTCATCAAATGATCTGATGGGAGGTGTAATTTTAGACAACCACTCCATTTTTTGCCCTCCCAAACTTCTTAGGAATATTCTCATTAAATAAGTGTCATCATGAGCAAACTCTAGGCTTATGGTACAAAATTCCCGAACATGATCGCGGGGATCACTTTTACCATCGTATTTGTCATATTTTGGTATAGCTAAATTGAGGGGAAAAGGTATCATGTTTAATCTCCTATCAAAGGGATAAGGATAGATCTCATCCAAGGAGTATCACACTATGGTCCCTTGTTGCATGTCCTACATTTGCCTTTGCAACATTTGAATTTGTTGTGTAAGACCAACCATGGGTGCATTTGTACGTCGAGGGAAATCTTCTTCCCTTTCATTAAGATTATCCTGAGTTTAGTCATGGTTGTGTTCAGGTGTGTTATTTTGTTCATGTATGATTTCCTAGTCATGTGTTTCTTCTTCTCTTTGTTGGTCTTGATAGGTGTAATTTCTAGACCTTGTTCTAAAAATTTATTCATCTACATTCCTTAAGTTTTTGGTATCGAAATCTTCAGGAAGTCTAACTCCTTTTCTAGTTAGCATGAGCATATATTTTTCCTTGTTTTCTTCAATAAGTCTTTCCATGAGCCTTTGGAATGAGGGGTTTTCTTGACATTCTTGGAGAAGTTCCTCAATGATCTCTATATCTCCCAGATTAGTATACTCAAAAGGGTTCGATAATCTATGACCCATACTTGACTCTGGTTGTGATTCACTTTGCTTGTTTCTTTGAGAGCGAGTGACAGTAGGCATTTATTTCTATCGGAGTTCATAGTGGTGTTTGGTGGATAGAATATGTTCTTCAATAAAAACTTTTGGTTACAAAG
Organism: Cryptomeria japonica; assembly: GCF_030272615.1. Lineage (NCBI taxonomy): Eukaryota > Viridiplantae > Streptophyta > Pinopsida > Cupressales > Cupressaceae > Cryptomeria > Cryptomeria japonica. The sequence continues at coordinate 842,327,253 of NC_081409.1, read as the reverse complement.
GGAGTTTCTTCTTCTTCTCTCTAAGGGGTTGGTGGTTCAAGTTGAGCTTCGTTATAAGTGATACAAAATTGTGGGAATAAAGCAAGGTTGATCCTTTCTCCATGATTTAAGCATTGGTTGAATGCCACTTTCTGAATATAAGTTCTACTTCTTAAAGGTTCTTTGTCAAGCTCATTTGATTTTCCTTGAATATACAATTGCATGTGATGCAAGAATGCACGATGTGATTTAAAAAGTTGGCGATTGATATAGAAACTTATTCCTTTTTGCAAGTGTCTTAGAAATAGGTTGTCTCTTCTTCAACTTAGTTTTGTTATGAAGACTTGTTCTTCTCAAAATATGAGGATTTGTCATACACGAATGATCAATGGTTTCCTTTGATGTTGGATTGTGATACTTTGTTTGAAAAACTCAAGCTTACTTCATCAAGTACAGATTTAGTTAGATTCGCCCCCACGAAAAAGTGTGTCAAATGATATGGATAAGAGTCTCCCGATATGGAAACTCAATTTGACAAATTAAGGATTAAACTTGGTATTTTTTTGTGATAGGATCCGTTAGATGGTAAAAATTTGTGTTCAATTCTGATACTAAATGTTAAGTATAGATGCCAATAGCCAACAAGATGAGATGGGGGGGGGGGGTGAATCATACAAACTTAATCTTCCATAAAATCAACAGATTCAACCTTAGTAGCTTTAACAGATATATGTAACCAAAATGGTAAAACATGCAAACTCATAAGTAGATAACATCACAACACATTTAAAACCAGATTTAACGTAGAAACCCAATTAGGGAAAAAGCACTGTGGGATTTTGGACCCACTAAGAAATATACTCTTCTAGAGTATGCTCGATTAAAAGCAAATCCTGTTAAAGATTACAAACACATTGCTAGATGTGACCCGGTTAAGGGATTTCCCTCAAATCTATTAGGATCTTCACTTTGTTAGAAGTGACCTTGTCAAAGGATTTCAAACACTTAACTAGAATGTTACCTTGCTAGAGGGTTTTACAAATAAGACTGTTAAGTCCACTTGGTTAAGAGATTTTCTGTTACTTTACAAAATAACAGTAATAAGAATATATCTGCAACTTTACATCTAAAATGCTTAAGCAGATTCTTATTTGCTCAATACTTCCTAGTCATAGGACTTATCTTGTCCCTCTGCTGGGCTCTTTACTCTGTTATTCAAAATAGGTCTTCAAGCTTTTGTGCTCAATAATCACTATGTAGCATACATGTGCCTACACTTGCCCGCATACATTGTTTATCAACAATTCCTTATTTATAAACAATTTGCTAACCGCTAAATCTCCTTGATCACATTTCCCATGATCAATCATAGCCATCAGATCTTGAAACTTGACCAGGTTCAATATATGAAAACATTTTACCTTGCCTAGAAACTTGCATACATTTCTTGGAACTTGTGCTAAGGTATTGCAGTTCAATCTGAGCTGTAGATCTTCCTGCCGATCTTCCATTGCCATAGATTCTTAACAAACTTCATGCACGGCATACCAATCATTTAATCAACTCCAACTCATTAGCTTCCTTCATTAAATAACACTTTTATTCATCCAATGCATTCTATTACTGCTCGGTTGTAACTCGGTAAATACTAAACTTTACTCGGTAGACATTCCGCCTTCATTAACCGATAGCGATAACCTTAGGGTTTACCAACTAGGTTCTTTGCTTGGTGACATAGTATAGTATTAACCTTACAATCAACAACATATGTAGGATATCAAAACAATCTAAACATCATGATCTCATCATTGTCTAACTCGGTAATAGTTGCCCATTGAATAACTTATTTCTCCCCTTATTCATCACATTCTTCTTGTGTCTTTTACCGACATCTTTATACTCATCAAATCAATCTTCTCAAGATATGGCAACATCATACTAAATCAGAAAATCAATTTCTTGACATTAATGACAAAATAATGTAATTAAGATAGTAAACATCCTTAATCAGTTATATCCATAATCATCGACAACCTTCTCAATATCCTTATTGAAATGCCAACAATCTCTCATTGTAATTGGAATGCCAATAATCTCCCCCTTTGGTATTGATGGAAAAACCAATTGATTTGACTTAATTGATTTGGATTCAAATTGCTGTGAGATTCTGAAATTCTCTCCCCCTGTCATTAGACTTCTCCCCCATACATTAGTCTTCTCCCCCTTTGACAACAATGCCAAAAAGTAAAAGAACTAAAACATGATTTCTTCCTCTAAGAAGTGAATTCCTTGCTGTTATCTATCAACTCAGTCTCAATCAGAGTATTATGTCTTCAATTCTTGTTCCCTATATTTGTTTTCTGCACACCTTTAGAAAACCTCCTAAAGTGTGCAAATCAGCATCAACTCATAAAAAGTATTCTGTAGAGTCATCGAATTGATGCTTTCACCGAACTTTGTCAGTGAGTAGAAGATAGGGGTAGGACCCCTAACTTGCTTTGGAGATACTCAAAAGTGTCCCTGGGTAGTGGCTTGGTGAAGATATCTGCTATTTGTTCCTTTGTGTTAACATAGTCCAACACCACTTTCTTCTCTTGAACTTCTTCTCTAAGATAATGATATTTGATAGAGATATGCTTTGTCTTAGAGTGCATTACAAGATTCTTTAAAATGTTAATGGCACTAGTATTATCATAGAATATAGTTACTAGCTCGGTAACTTTTTCATTTATGCCTTCCAACAGTTGTTTAATCCATGCTATGTTGGTACAATTCAATGCTGCAGCAACATATTCAGCTTCTATTGTTGACTGTGAAACACATCCTTGTTTCTTTCTAAGCCAACTCATTAGTCTTTCTCCTAAAAAGAAAGCTCCTCCACTTGTTCTTTTCCTGTCATCAATGTTGCCTACCCAATTAGCATTAGTATATACTTTTAAATCAAAATCATTTATCTTTTCATATACTAAGCCATAATCTTCAGTGCCTTTTAGGTATCTAAAAATTCTTTTGATTGCTGTCATATGTGTTTCTTTGGGATCTGCAGAAAATCTTGCAACTATACCTACTGCATGTGCTATATCCAGTCTGTTGTGAACAACATATTGTAGTTTTCCAATCATGGATTGGTAAAGTGTCTGATCAACAGATGTAGATTCATCATTCTTTGATAATTTACAATTGGTAGTCATAGGAGTACTTACTAGTTTTGAGTCCTCCATTCCAAATTTCTTCAAGATTTCCTTTATGTACTTGGATTGAGTAATGAAAATCTCATCTTTGATTTGCAGTATCTGTAAACCTATAAAATACTTTATCTCACCGATTAGTGACATCTCAAATTCTTTGCACATTTCATTACCAAAGTTTTTGCATATAGAATCATTTCCACAAAATATAATGTCATCAACAAATATGGCTGAGATCAGTATTCCATTGTCTTCATCATTCTTCATGTACATATTGTTGTTTTCACTTGTTCTTATAAAACCAATATTGATCAAATAAGAGTGTAATCTCTCATACCATGCTCTAGGTGCTTGTTTCAAACCATATAAAGCTTTGTTCAATTTACATACCTGATCTTTATTCTTGTCTTCAACAAATCCTTCAGGTTGTTCAATATAAACTTCTTCTTCTAATATACCATTCAAAAATGTAGATTTGACATCCATTTGATATACCTTGAAATTCTTGAAAGTAGCATATGCCAATAATGTTCTTACTCCTTCAAGTCTTGCCACAAGTGCAAAGGTCTCACCATAATCAATTCCTTCTTCTTGAGCATATCCTTTGCAAACTAGTCTTGCTTTATTTCGAATGACCTCACCTTTTTCATTTAGCTTGTTTTTGAAAATCCACTTTGTACCGATTACATTTTTGTCCTTCGGTCTCGGGACCAATGTCCATGTGTCATTCTTCTTGATTTGATCAATCTCTTCTATCATAGCATTTACCCAATCTTCACTGTTAAATGCCTCTTTTACTATTCTAGGTTCAAATTCAGATATCAGACATGTGTTCTGTCTCAGTTTGTTCCTTGTCATCATTGGATCATCCTTATCTCCTATAATTTGACTTGATGCATGACTCCTTCTAACATATTTGGCTAATACAAGCTTGGTAGGCTCTGTATGATCTTCTCCATCACTTGGTAATTGGATATCCTCTTTATTTTCTTCAGTAACTCTCTCAGTAGGACTTGCCAGTTGAACATAGATAAATTCTTCATAATCTTCTGGTTCCTTGGAATTTCCTTCATCATTTCTTTCTGCAAATTCATCGATTTTCACATTTGCACTTTCTACTATGTTGTTAGATGATTTGATCAGACATTTAAATGCTTTGCTTCTAGAAGAATAACCAAGAAATGTTCCTTCTTCACTCTTTTGATCAAACTTTCTATTTCTATCATCTTTGTGAACATAGCATCTACTTCCAAAGATTTTGAAGTAACTTACATTAGGTTTCTTGTCATACCAAATTTCATATGGTGTCTTCAAAGTTTCTTTCTTCAGTTGTACTCGGTTCAGGGTGTAAATAGCAGTGCTTATTGCTTCTCTCCAAAATTTTTGTGGCACTTTCTTTTCAATCATCAGGGTTTTGGCACAATCCATAATAGATCTATTTCTTCTCTCAGTTATCCCATTTTGTTGTGGAGTTATCAATGCAGAGACTTGTCTTTTTATACCATGATCATTGCAGAATAAGTTAAATTCATCAAAGGTGAACTCTCCTCCTCTATCAAATCTAAGACATTTCAATTGTCTTCCTATTTCATTTTCAACTCTTGCCTTGTACCATTTAAACATTTGAAAAGATTCTAATTTTTCTTTTAAAAACATAACTAACATCATCCTTGAATAATCATCCACAAATAATATGAAATATTTATCACCATAATAACTTTGAACTTTCATAAGACCACAAAGATCAGTATGCACAAGATCTAAAATTCTCTTAGAAGTGTAGGACTTACTTGTAAAGCTTGATCTTGTCATCTTACCCATCTAGCATCCTTGACACATAGCATTCTTAGGTTTTTCTAAGCTTGGTAGACCTCTTACTCGGTGCTTCTTACTTATTTTGATCAGATTATCAAAATTTACATGACAAAACCTTTTATGCCATAACCAGGTATCATCTATCTTTGCATAAAGACAATTATTCGGAGTTGAGTCAAGGTGAAATGTGTTACCTTTTGTTTGAGTCCCGGTAGCTGCTAACTTTCCATGCTTGTCATGAACTTTGACAATCCCTTTCTGAAATTCTATTCGGTAACCTGTGTTGTTTAGCTGTGCTACACTCAACAAATTGTATTTCAAACCTTCAACCCAATATACATCGTTACATTTAGCATTGTCAAGAAGTGTTATGGATCCTTTACCTTTTACCAGACATGGTGCATCATTACCAAATCTTACATAACCTCCATCATAATCTTCTAATTTAAAAAACTTGAGTTTATCACTTGTCATGTGATGTGAGCATCCACTATCTATGATCCAAGAATCATTTTTACTTATGTGAGATATTAGGGCTTTTTCTTCAAACCTTTCTTCATCTGATCCATCTTTGATAACCACATAAACAACTTCCTCTGTATCAGTTTCATCAGATTTATCATCATTGGATTCCTCATCAGCTATTAGGCATGACTTTCTATCTCTTCTTTGAAGTCTCGGTGTCCTCTGTAATGATTATCTTTCTGTCTGTCATCTCAGTAATCTCTCTTTTTTGTATATTCTTTGTCAAGATAGTTAGAAACCATATGTCCTATCTTATCACAATTGAAACATTTCAAAGGTAGCTTTCCTTTATACTTACCTTTGCCTCTTGGTAACCTTCTGGCCAATAGTGCTTCAAACTCTTCTTGCTTTCTAATTTCCTCATACAGTTTGTGTACTTCTTCCATGTTCTTATGAAATCTTTCACTTGCTTCATTGTGATTCCCTTCAGAATACTTACTCATTCTATCATTGTAATCATTAGATTCACCAAGATGAAAAGAACTGAATGCAGATTCAACTTTATTTACTGAAGACCCACTGTTATCAAAATTAGTTAACTCAAATGCATGTAGCTTACCAATAGTAGCATCTAAAGAAACTAGCATGTTAGGTACAAACCTCAATTCATTGATTGCAGAGACTTGGATTGCATAAGCAGGTAGAAGGGTTCTCAATAACTTACTTGTGACATCCTTCTCTTCAATAGTTCCTCCTGCTCCTTTGATTCGATTGACAATTTCCTTTAGTCTTGTACTATACTGGGTTATGTTCTCACCTTCATTCATCCTCATAGATTCAAGTTGTCCTCTTAGACTATCCACTTTTGCTCTCTGAACATGTTCATCTCTGCCATACACAGATATGAGCTTATCCCACATTGCTTTTGCATCACTGCAGCCTTCTAGGTCATTAAACTCTGAGTCAATCAATGCTGATGATATTTCAATCATTACTTGAGTGTGTTCTTGCTTTGTCTTTATCTCTTCCATTGTCAATGGATAGGTGCTCAGTGTAATGAAATCATTCTCTAGATAATATTTTGCATATTCTCCAACTCCTGATAAGTGGAGCTTCATACTTTTCTGCCATGTAGAGAAACTAGACTTGTTCAGCTTCGGTGCATCCCTATTATACATCTTTGGATCTTTGCCTCAAGTGCCTTTAAACTTTTCTTCCTGAGTCCAAAGCTCTGATACCAATTATTAAGTTCTTATACTAAATTTTAAGTATAGATGCCAATAGCCAACAAGATGAGAGGGGGGGGTGAATCATACAAACTTAATCTTCCATAAAATCAATAGATTCAACCTCAATAGCTTTAACAAATATATGTAACCAAAATTGTAAGACATGCAAACTCATAAGAAGATAACATCACAACACATTTAACACTAGATTTAACGTGGAAACCCAATTAGGGAAAAAGCACTGTGGGATTTCGGACCCACTAAGAAATATACTCTTCTAGAGTATGCTCGGTTAAAAGCAAATCCTATTAAAGATTACAAACACATTGCTAGATGTGACCCGGTTAAGGGATTTCCCTCAAATCTGTTAGGATCTTCACTTTGTTAGAAGTGACCTTGTCAAAGGATTTCAAACACTCAACTAGAATGTTACCTTGCTAGAGGGTTTTACAAATAAGACTGTTAAGTCCACTCGGTTAAGAGATTTTCTGTTACTTTATGAATAAATAGTAATAAGAATATATCTTCAACTTTACATCTAAAATGATTAAGCAGATTCTTATTTGCTCAATACTTCCTAGTCATAGGACTTATCTTGTCCCTCTATTGGGCTCTTTACTTTGTTATTCAAAATAGGTCTTCAAGCTTCTATGCTTGGTAATCACTATGTAGCATCCCTTTGCTTACACTTGCCCGCATACATTGTTTATGAACAGTTCCTTATTTATAAACAATTTGCTAACCGCTGAATCTCCTTGATCACATTTCCCATGATCAATCATAGCCATCAAATATTCAAACTTGAATAGGTTCAATGTATCCTTCGATCTAAAAATGTTTTACCTCGCCTAGGAACTTGCAGACATTTCTTGGAACTTGTGCAAGGGTATTGCGGTTCAATCTAAGCTATAGATCTTCCTGCCGATCTTCCATTACCATAGATTCTTAACAAACTTCATGCATGACATACCATTCATTTAATCAACTCTAGCTCATCAGCTTCCTTCATTAAATAACACTTTTATTCATCCAATGCATTCTGTTACTTCTCGGTTGTAACTCGGTAAATACTAAACTTTACTCGGTAGACATTCTGCCTTCATTAATCGATAGTGATAACCTTAGGGTTTACCAACTAGGTTCCTTAGGGTTTATCAACTAGTTTCTTGTTTGGTGACATAGTATAGTATTAACTATACAATCAACAACATATGTAGGATATCAAAACAATCTAAACATCATAATCTCATCCTTGTCTAACTCTGTAATAGTTGCCCATTGAATAACTTATTTCTCCCCTTATTCATGACATTCTTTCTATGTCTTTTACCCCATCTTTATACTCATCAAATCAATCTTCTCAAGATATGGCAACATCATACTGAATCAGAAAATCAATTTATTGACATCAATGACAAAATAATGTAATTAAGACAGTAAACATCCTTAATCAGTTATATCCATAATCATCAACAACCTTTTCAATATCCTTATTGAAATGCCAACAATCTCTCATTGTAATTGGAATGCCAATAGTTTGATCAATGTGATGGTACTGCCTGATTTTGGTTGGATGAAGTCTTTATCTCGAGCTAGTTTAAGATTCAAAAGATTTGTTCTAAGGATAGTTGTTTGATTTTGGAATTATTTTCTTGGATAATCTGGTTTGGATTTTGACTGGTGAGTTTGATAAAAGACCCAAAAGGGTATTCAGGACTAGTGATAATTTTTTTTCGAAATGCCTGGTTTGCTCTCTATTTTTCTAGGTTTTGAATATGCACTAAATCAGAGACTGGATGCAATAACTAATAGTCTAGATGCACCATAGAAATTTCTATATGCGCTAAGCTGCCTCTTCTACGCAATGACTGAGATTTGTTTAAAACTATTTTGATTGAAAGATTACATGCTAATATGTTCCTGAAAAGTGCTACTATTTAAGCTGAAAGAGCTAAAGTATGCCTCCTATGTGCTAAGCTGATGTGTGAATGTGCTAAACTAGTATCACAAAGTGCTACTAAAAATTTTCTTAATCTGAAACTAGTTATGCACTAAGTGAAGGCTAAGAGCTCTATGTTTTGGTGCAGATGCACTATAGAATGATTTATATGCGCTAGGAAGTTGTTCCTATGTGCTAAGCTACCCTGATTTCTTTGTTTTCTGCCATTTTGGAATTTTAACTTGTGTTTTTTATGGATGATTTTCTGAAAAATAAATTGCAAACACGACACACAAATGAGATAACAAATTTTTCCTATGCTAGACAAATAGTGTATGTTCTGTGAGGATGTGTTCAAATCCTCGATGTTTTCACAGGTTTAGATAACATGACAAATTAGATAGACTCTTTATTCAAGGGTTGTCAATAATATCATAGCCCACTAGTCTCGATACTCCGTCACCTCAAATAGCCTTGTCACCCCCTAGGGGGCGCTCATTTTTTTACCTTTTGCCAAAAATTACCTCAAAGTGAATTGCTTCACAATTAAGTAGTTATCTTGGGAGATATATGGTAAGTGATCTTGGGGGTGGATTCTTTCCCACCCTTGCACTATGATATTGAAGATGTTTGGATACTGACTCGGCTCAAAGTTTCTATTTCTAAGGTTCTTAATCAGGCTTTCATTCGGTCTTCAGTGATAAACTCCCTAGGGAGGCTTCCCAACCTTTAAAACAAAAGTTTTATGTATCTTAAAGATACTGGGGGAAGGCTAATCACTAAGCAAAACCATTGAAGGGGACTTTCGTCAGCCTCCACTTTTGATTATAGTTGGTTGGAACACTTGATGATAAAGTCATTTCACACTTAGGTTGTTCCCCTCTCACCGACCATTTAAATGACACTCTAAGAGCAACTCGGGAGGGCAAGCCTGCTAAAGGATTTAAATGCTTGAAATGAAGAAAGTATAAGAGTGGTTTGGATTTTTGGTCACCCAATTAAGGGGAGAGCATATACCTTCCACTTTTGAGACAAGACACACAAGTTTTCTTTTTAACCTTCAAATCAGTGATTTTCTAATTTCGATAATGGTCAACAAAAGGAAGTCATGAACTAAAAAAACTCTTTTTCTTTGCACAAAATAAATATAAGGTTCTTTTTATCCCTTTGTAAAGAAAATAAAAAATGGATCATTTTATGCACCAAAGGAAAGTGAGGTTCTTTTTAAGCAACACCAAATGAAAATGAGGTTGTTCTTTTTTCACTCCTTTGCAAAACTTTGAAAGTTTGTTGTTCTTTTTAAAGCAACACCAAATGACAATGAGGTTGTTCTTTTTAAAGCAACACCAAATGAAAATGAGGCTGTTCTTTTTACTAACAAGGAAATGAACTATTTTTAAAACTAACTTAATAAAGTTAGAAACAAAAATAAACAAATGTTTTAAAATGAAACTCCTCCAACCTACAAATAAAGATTAGTAACCTGCAACAAAAATACCAGTTAGTGAAAGATTTAGATCTAATATGAGCTTATACAAGCCTAAATTTTTGCCTCGGTTACAAATTGTGTTTTTACTTCTTCTAGAGTCACGCGCCAATCTTCTGTACATATGTGCTACAAAAAGACATATATGTGCTAGAAAATAACTCCCAAGTGCTAAGATGATTACCTAATGTGCTACTCTATTTTCCGAATGTGTTATGATGATACAAAATAAACTAGAACTGCTAGGTGCTAATAAAAAACCTAAATGCACTAATGAATGAGTCTTACGTGCTAAATAGTATACCGAAAGTGCTACTAAAAGGGTTCTATGTGCTAAAGAAAGAGTCCAATGTGCTAACTCAGCTTTTCTGTGTGCTTGTAATATTGATCCTGTATCAAAAATAATAAGATTAATGGGGTTCGAGCCCCATGATGGGCACCAAAAATGTGTGTGGGAAAAGTGGGGAATAGAAACATAAAATTCAGTTTCCAAAAGACCCACACACCAATGGGACTCTTGGTGAAATTTATGGAGCTATATTGAATAGCTCAACTTACCAAGGGGTGTTCCATTGTTCTCTATCTCACAGGATCCCTCAAGACAATGCCTTTTCTCTCATATCACTGAGCAAAGTGACTTAGGAATGACAACTCCAAGAATGAGTGATGTTTGATTAATTTAGCATGAATGCATTCTAGATATGTATGATATTGAATCTTTGATGAGTTAAAATAGCATGAATATGATGTTATGATGAAGATTAGTAATCCTATCCTAACAATATATGCTAGTCTAACATGGATATGCTATGATATTTAAAATTATTTCTAAAATACAATTAAGATGATTTTTTTCAAAGAGAGGCTAAATGCTTCATAAAATAACTATAGATTAGATGCATGAAACTTGGATCTCTA